>NW_006159882.1:234443-260012 GCF_000334495.1 Tupaia belangeri chinensis
CGGATGGAACCAGCTGGACCACGTGTCATGCTCTGAAATCCACAGTCGGTACCATGAAATATGATATGTTACATATGGTCGTAGGATGCATACCTTCACCTCCCTAGATGCAAGCAACTCAACATAAATGCAGTGAACGGAGAACTCATGGCAGGGTATAAGCCACACGATCCAACGCCAAATGCAGAGAACAAGGATGGCCCTGATATTTCTGCTATGCAGTGTTTTGCTTAGATCACATGAATCTTTTCTGACTCAGGTACTTAACAAAATGTAAGAATATCGATTGATTTTTGCCAAGTTACCAATAGCTGCCTTAGCACAGGACCTACAGGACTATCCTATCCTGGCTCATATTTATCATGTTCTGTGCCTGTATTTCACAAGTTAGGTAGCTAATTAGAGACCTAAAATACAAAGTACAGGCACAAAAGACTCATCATTTTTGCCTCCTCTACAGAAATTCTCTCATTATGGGAGTGCCAGCTTAATTTAAAACTTCTGTTGTTTTCTTCCTTCTTGAGTCACATGTTATCAGGTAAAATGTGACACCAGTTACAATGCAGTGCTGACGAAGAGTGCAAAATACTGATGCCAGTATCATAGTTCCCTTTTTGGATGACCATAAATTTCATCCATTTTGAAAACTGGGAGCAATATTTTGACAAATTTTGTGTTGAGAAACTTTAAAGTACTACCAAATTTGATAAGCTAGATCAATAAAAAAATGTTTCCACCTGCTATGTATATTTCTTTTCTTTCCCCAAGCACTGAACAAACAGTTCATTGTTCCAAGTGTGTCTGGGACCTATCGCTTTGGGGTATTCTATACACTTTCAAAGGACCTTCAGATGCTCATGCAAGCCTTTGCACATGCAGAACCTGGAGGAAGCCCATCCCTAAACCACGAACGGAGAATATGCCCCATGTACATGTGTAAATTAAAACTCATAAAATAACATGGGCATTATAAAATTTGTGTTAAAACTGATAACAGCTTTACTGATTTACTGACAATGAAAATATATAGCATTTTTTCTGTCAGAGCATTTATCAACACTTGGCAACCCCGCACTAACTTGACATGTAAGATGATCAAAATGGATTATGTAATCTTTCCCATTCATTTCTATTGATTTTAGTTATGATAAAATTCATCAGTGTGCCTTGGAACACTTAGGCTGAAAGGCTCTAGTTGACTGGGCATTATAAAATTTGTGTTAAAACTGATAACAGCTTTACTGATTTACTGACAATGAAAATATATAGCATTTTTTCTGTCAGAGCATTTATCAACACTTGGCAACCCCGCACTAACTTGACATGTAAGATGATCAAAATGGATTATGTAATCTTTCCCATTCATTTCTATTGATTTTAGTTATGATAAAATTCATCAGTGTGCCTTGGAACACTTAGGCTGAAAGGCTTTAGTTGAAAAAAAAAAAAAAAAAAAAGGAAAGGAAAACAAGAATTCAACTGAACTGTAATAGGATGAATGTAATTTTAGAAAAGGATTGCACAAATACAGAAGTCTTGCCCTAAAGGCTGCAGCAACAAATTAATACAAATAATTCTGGCAGTATCATAAAATTGTATCTGTCTACACAGATATTTCATTTTTGAGATAAAATTACAAACTTCCGAGCTAAAAGAATTAACATGTAAGTGTCCTTAAAAATATAGTTTGTGAATATATTTTCAAACTTTTTTTTAATACTTCAACAGTAATCAAAGTTATCTGTCTGACTGTAAGTAACATCAAACTGCCAGCAAATGGACCATTTTAATCAGTTTTATTGATTCATGCTTTCAGTTCTTATTCAGTTAAAAACAAGGCACATTAAATACATCCTCTTATTGCTCTATAAATGCATGCAGCTCATTCTGTATATCAAAAGTAATAAATAATGGCGGTAAAACACCAAGACAGTTATAAAAATGACAACCCAGCCTCAAACATAGTATTTAACAGTCCAATCTAGAACAATAACCCAACACAATACATAAAAGTGCCACATACAAAAACATGCAGTGTGTATATCTACCTCAGTCCTGGGCTTATGCTCGCTATTCTTTAAAAACATAGTAGGGCATTTCTACTCCCTCAAAAAAGGTTGACATGATGCAAAACAGTGCAAGTTACAGTGTCATTGATTTCAATATTATTACATTCAGAGGCCAAAATCTTCACAATTACATAAAAAAGAGGCAAATAAAATCAACGATAACCCTGACTGTGCATTTAGTAAAAGTCAAATTTTTGTTGTACAAAAAAGGAAGCTACGTATTTCAAAACAGACCAGACAAAGCCAGAAACTAAAGCAGAATAGGGAGCATGCATTTCACAGTAGAAATCCCAAAGTTATACTCAGTATAAACTGACTGAAAGCCAGAATATTGCAAACAGCATGATGTATATGAGGCAGACAATGTTGGCTTAACACCTAATCCAACATTATCACTATTGTTAAGACCGTGGTGGGGCCTATTTAAAGGAGTGTCCAACTCTCCAGCACAGATGAGGTTCCTTCACCGGAATCCCCTTAAAGGCTTTTGAAAGAAATCACTCGATGATAAAAGGCAATTCCTACACATCTACTCCCATCCTTCCCAAATCAACTATTATCACAATTACACAAAAATAAATAATCTTTTGTGCTTGGAATGGGTTTTGAAAGGGCTTATTCCCCTGTTTCTAGGCTGAACAGATTTAATTAAGAAGTAACACAAAAATGCGGGAGTGCTTTGTTCACAGTAGCAGTTTTGAAACCAATTCCCTCCCAAAATGAGTCTCTGGGATTGGTGAAGGAGTATTACGTTTCAGAATTTTCAAATTTTAAGCAAAAGCAGATATGCTCCAAAAAGACAAGTGTGCTTTTCTTTGTCTTTAAAAGAACTTCACTCAAAGCAAAACGTGCACACACAAGGCCTGTTTCACAAACACAGATCTGCACAGGCCAGTCACATTCTAAGCCCAGTCCCTACTGTAACAGAATCAGGGAGGACACAAGTCATCATTATCTGGTTCTAACTAGAAAAACAAAAAGAGAAAAAGAGAGAGAGCACAAATGTATGATACTGCGGTATATCATGTACGATGTTTTAAACGACAACTCTTCCATCTATTATGTGTCTCTAGGTTGTAAACACTGATACTTGTCTTGATAGGAAGACACTAGATTGCAAAGTGCTGCATTTCCATTTATTTGAAACAAGATAACAAAGACCAGTATAAAAAAATGCACACTTTGAAAAAAAAATTCATGGTGATACTTGGGACCAATACTTGCTCTTTTTCAGGTTTTACTTTAGTGGCAGGTGTCTAAACCCCACTTAAAAACAAAATGAGTTAAGATGCTTTGCGGTTTTCATTTGTTTCAGAGGTGGTTCATGGGGACTTAGGTGAATGAATCCCCAGTGTTTGCTCAGAACCCATTTGAATGAGACGTAAAGACATTCTACAATGATTACATCCAGAGAAGTAACAGGGAAAAGTGTTTTATGTACCAGTTTAAAAAACTAAGACCTCACTTCGGTGCAATGGAAACCTGCCACGAAGGGAAATGTCCCATTTCCTATTACATTCAGAACTTGATCTTAAAAGCCAAAAATGTAGATAGTAAACTTCACAAGAATAAGTACAATTAACAAATTATACAGGTGGCTAAAATGCCACCCAAAATATGGCAAAAGCATCCCAAACTATTCCTTTAAATTCAATGCATTACTTAAGTTTCATGCACAATGGCTGCTGTTTTGGTTTTGTGTCTGTGTGTGTATGTCTGTATTTGTGTTGTGTTTTTGTTTTGTTTTATTGTTATTTTTGGTTGATTCAGAATTGTTCCATTGAGTACAGGAGGAAAAAGGCTTTAAATAACCAATGACTCATGGTGCTCATTTTACATATAATTTTAATTCATGTTAACTACAGTCTATTCTACCTCCTTTTGCTCTCTCTTTGAAAATACAAAATAGGAAGACCCAAAAAAAAAAAAAAAAAAGATAGACCAGGTCTAACAATACCACAAGTTCAACAATCTAGGGTTTGGGGGTTGAAAAGTGTATTCTATATGTAAATATATAAAAACATGTTTTTAACCCTTAACAGTATAGTTACTGTAAAAATTTGAAAAATTTGGTCTCATCTCATTACACCCAACTTGCCACTTAAATGCTGTTTTTAAACTAAGAAAAGCGAAGATCTTTCTGGCAACTATAATAGTCAAAGAAAACCAGCAGAGACTTCCTCAGTCTCCGAGGGAAAAAAATGCATTGCTGAGTTGAAACTATCACTTAACTTCCAGCAAATGTCAACGCTATCCTTATCTTATACCTGTGATTCTGGAAGCTTTCAGAGTTTCTCTTTGATACTCGTGCCTGTAACCAGATAAAAAACTTTTTCTTCCCTCTCCCATTTTGCCAGTCACACTCTAGATGTAAAATTGTGCATATTGTTTGGGTTAGGAATGTAGACATGGTAGAGGAGGAAGGGGCTGAGAAACTTCCAGAAACACTATCATTTCAATGGGTCACTTTCTAAGAACGAATCCTATCTACAAGCTTAATATCAAGAAGAATCACAAAAATTTTCTAGCTTCAATTTCTGTCCACACTATCTGCCTCTAGCACTGATTTAAAATGGATGAATAAACAAAAAGGAATCGTGTCAAGTCTAACAGGTCACAAAATGGATGCAAATATCAAATCAATGTGCACTGAAATGAGAAAAAAAAAGATAAAATATACATTTTAGAAGTTAGAATGAATGGCAAATACAAATAAAGTATCAGGAAATAAAGTTGGCAAACACACCAACATCCTAAAGTTGCGGAATGTTTTCCAGTGTTAAAAAGGCAGCATCCATATCCACTATTTTACAGTGGTTTAAGTCATCCCTGGTAGGTTGCTACGTGGTGATTTGCTGTTCCTGTGTTTGGTGGCTGTGGATTTACTGCTCAGACTCACAATCCTCCACAACTCCGGTCCACCGGAATTGGAACTCTTCTGTCGAGGTTCTCTTCAGCAGTTTTCATTAGTATGGCAAGCCGGCTTCCAGACACCCTTCCTTTCTGAATAGCACTCATCAGCTTAAAGAGAAAACACGCGAGAGAATCAGAAGGCAAGCCAGCATACCTCCGTCATGGCGTGCCAGTGGTTCCCTTTGTGGCACACAGAGGAAACTACGAGTCCCATCGAAGGCCTCAGCCAGTATTACAGCTCAAATAAAGAGTACAATATTTGAACCTTTTAAAAAGAGGGGAAGGGGCAGCTATTTTACCACTGCTGCAAAAATGACATCTTTTTAACAAATCAGCCTGCTTAAAAAGCGCATCACCTTTCGCCTCTTCATGTGCAGGTTCTCAGCTCTTTTCTTCTTCTTTTTTTTTTTTTGGAGCAACTTCAAATATTGAATATTTAATTCTATTTAAAAACCTTAGAAAGGAATCTCAGGGATTGAACAAAGACAAACTATGACCTACATTTAACTACCCCTTTTTAGAGTTATTGTACTTGACAATTTCAAGTCCCTTAAATCCAAATTCCTTAAAGACTTTTTAAGGTAATTTATATTTAAGTCCTTGAAAATGGACCCAGAGATCTACCTTAAGAATTAAAAACACTCCATAGCCCAGATTTTAGCTAATTCATTTTTATCCAATGGATAAAATCAGAATTAGTCTTGAAATTACATGCAGTCAGTGGGCAAAGGCCTTTAATCTGGAAGGCACTTTGCAATTATGAGCATGGGGATTTTTTTCCTTTTCAAGTTGATGTGGTTTTAACTATTTGCTTTTCTTGATCTCACTTCCCCTAGTCTTTTTTATTTACTTTTAAAAAAATCAGATTTAACCATTCATCAGACAAAAATACGCATATGAAAAAATTCTCAAAATATTTTTAGGACTACAGTTTTTAGCCCATAGAAAAAATACATTTCTCAAAAACAGCTCTCAATAAGAAGTCAAAGACATCTGCCAACGAGCTAGATCAGAATTTCATGACCTTATTAAAAGCTGTTTCACAAGCTATTGCTTATTAGAGATGGACTCCTACATGCAGAAGTGTCATTAAAGTCCAAATCTAGAAGTAAAGTCATGTAACCATGCAATATCTATACTGATCCTTCCAAGATTATTGAAAAGCCATATCTATATTCAAAAAAGATGCTCAACTGGATAGACAGAGGCTCTTAATCTTCAGAAAATAAAAACATTTTATTAAAAAGACAAACAAACCTGAAAACCTACTTTACGTCTGAGGAATAGTATAACAAGGACTGCTAGCATCTAAAGACAACAATTTATTGCTTATTATTTAGCCTTATTTCAAGGAGACCTTTGAAGTTTATCTAAAGCAACTGACAAAGTAAGAGTTTGGTTGTTTTTGTTTGTTTGTTTTGTTTTTTCTCATAAACAGTATATGATGTAGCAACCTAAAATCTCAAAGTTTTCTATAAACATTACATGTATCTAGAAAGAAAATAATAACATTTGAGTGTGAATATATTTCATGAGAAATACAGTCAGCATTTTTTAAGTTGAAAATTACACTCATGTATTTGTACTCAGTAGACACATGAATAGACTTTCATTTAGAAATGGTCAAGAAATACACAATTAGTTAAAAATCCTATGAGAAAACCTACAGATAGTTTAAATTATTTTCTATGTGTTTAATTCTACAGCATTCAATAAAATTTACTTAAAACCCAAACCACTCTGCACATCCACAAAACTAGACTCATTCTTTCTAAAACCTAAGGTCTTTCAACAATAAATGCTATTGTTTATTTTCCACACGTGTAATGAAGCATAAACCATTTCTTAGAAGTTTTCTAAAATTCTGACACAAAGAGTAAAATACTCCCCAGGAAAAAAAAAAACGATACAAAAAACATATCATATAGTTTCAAAATCCCAAGCACAAATTTAAAATTCAATGTAAAATGTGCACTTGGTGACACAGCAAGCTAAAGAACTAAACATTCTTTGTTGTAATGCTGGACACAACCTGTGAAAATTTTCTGCATTTAGATTCGACAATGCTCTTATCTGCAGCTCATCTCCAGAGAGACAATTACCATTTCCTTTGCCTTGATCTTGTTTGTTTAACTTGACACAGTGAAGAAAGGGCTGACATTGACCAAAATCCCCAGCATTAATTTATTTCATGTTCAGCATTCATCATTGCCATGGTGCAAGCAAGACCTGGCATTCATTTGAAATACCTGCCCAAGAAGCACTGCAGAAAAATCCTGGCTGCTTGCAAACCGATACATTCTCCATAGGCTCAGACTCTATGGACAGCTACAAATAATGTATGGTTTGTTAACTTCCTTCTTTTAAGGAACTTTTAAGGAATTAAGTGTAGCAACCAGTTAGAAGTTGAAGTAACTAAACTTACTTACTTCATGGTTACAAAGAGTAAACAACTAAGCCTTTAAGTAAGGTGAAATTGGAAATGGAAATGTTTCAATTATATGGTGTTGACCTAAGAGTACAGGTTTCTCTCTCTGCTTTTCTGTTTTTTTTTTTTTTTTTTTTACAATGTGAGCATCTAATTATTATGTTCTTGAATGCATATGATTCTTAAATGAATAGGACTATAATTTTTAAAACTTCCTCCACTAAAAAATAACTTTTAAATTACAAATATTGGGTTGCCTCTTTTGAAGTAGGAAATGGTCCAAGAGTGATATTCCATAACGTATTTCTTGAAAAAGCATGATTATTACTCAACACTTCAAGCTATAATTAATTTGGATTTAATCTAAATTGTCCAACGTAACAGAATGTTTCTTGTAAAAGAAAGAATGGTGAGCCAGGAGGTGGTGTGGTGGTTAAGGTGCTGGACTCTCACATGGCTGACTGCAGTTCAAGTCCCAGACCTGGCAGCTTGCTTTCTCACTTTCCCTATCTCTTTGGGACCAGCAGATGGCATAATGGTTATGTTGCTGGACTCCTACATGGCTGACTGTAGTTTGAGTCCTGGACCCAGTAGCGTGAAACTCATGCTGGGTGCATGTGCATACAAGCCCAAAATCCTATGAGGAAAATGGAGGAGAAGGGATTGTGGTATGGCCTTCGCCCTGTAGGGGGTGATTTCTTACTTTCTATCTCTCTGTCTTTGTCTCTCCAACAAGTACATGTGCCCTATAGCAAAACAAAACAAAAAACAAACAAACAAAAAAACACAACTCCCCAAAAAAAAAAAAAAAAAGAAGAAGAACAAGAACATGCGTCAAGTCGATCCTTATCCTTCAGGGCAGACATGCGACCTTTGCTGACTTTGCACTTTCTTCTTTTTCAGGATGAAGTGACACCTGTGTAAACTCTTATTTTTTTTGGAGAGGTTTTTGCTATAGAGTGCATGCGCTCGCCGGACAGACAGACAGAGACAGAAAGCGAGAAATCACCCCCTGAGGGGATGGTCATGCTACAATCCCTTCTCCTCCATTCTTCTCTTGGGCAAGTACGCACACGCGCCCGGCGTGAGTTTTAAGCCACCGGGTCTGGGACACGAACCGTGGTCAACTACATGGGAGTCCAGTGACATAGACATTATGCTAACTGCTGGTCCCGACACCTATGTAAACTTAAAAATCCATTCTTGAATATCCATTTGTAATAATGACAGCCAAACGATAAAATCAAATACTGTGTATCTGTTTCCTGTCACCATGACTCACCTGTAAAAATTCATTGAGTTCAACCTGTCCATTTTTGTTCAAATCTACTTCATTCAGAATTTCGTGTAGTGTATTTTCATCCATTTGGACACTGATACTCTAAGTAAAAGAAAAGCACAGAGTCATGATGTTTAATGAAAAGTTATACATATCTTTTTACCAATGTTTAAAAAGTAAAACAAATACATTACTCATACAGAGCATTAAATGAGAAAAATTATCTAGTAACATCATCTTCTGCTATAAAACTGATATCAAAACACAAAAATTACCTCTAATACACGTTGAACATCAACAATCGTAATAAAGCCTTTCTGGTCTGCATCAAACTTATGAAATCTCTTCTTGTACCTGGAGCACAAAATTAAATGAAAGAAATACTTACAAGGGCAAAGAAAAAAAAGAGGAAAAAGCAAGAATGTATTAGACATCCCTGTCAATATCTGAAGGCAGTAGGCTGATTTCAGAGCGATCTGTTAACTGTTCTGATCGAGATTTATAGCCCATTTCATAATACAGAAACTTCCTGGCTGTTTCAAGTTCTTCCTGAAACAGACACACACACGAAATTTAATGATTGATGAAAATAATCATTATAATTAATTTTTTTTTTAGTCTTTGAAAAAGAAGCTGATCCTTAATCATCTCACCAGAATTTTTCACTTCTTCCAGTCTGTTTGTTTGTTTTGGTTTTGGTTTTAGGGTACATGTGCTCACCAAAGAGAGAGAGAGAAAGAGAGAGAGAGAGAGAGAAAGAGAGAGAGAGAGAGAGAGAAATCACTCCCCAGGGAATAGCCACACTGTAATCCCTCTCCTCCATTATCCCCTCAGGATTTGATCACACATACATACATGCCTAGCATGATTTTTTTTTTTTTGGAGAGGTTTTCACTATAAGGTGCATGCACTCGCTATCTCTCCATAAAGACAGAGAGACACAGAGAGACATAAAGCGAGAAATCACCCCCCAGGGGGGATGGTCATGCCGCAATCCCTTCTCCTCCATTCTCCTCTTGGGATCTTGGGCATGCATGCACACATGCCCGGTGTGAGTTTGAGCCACGGGTCCGGGACTCAAACCATGGTTGACTACATGGGAGTCCAGCGACATAGCCATTATGCCAACTGTTGGTCCCAGCCCAACATGATTACCAGTCGGGATTGAATTGGGAGTCAGCCATATGGCATTCAGCAGCCTTAATCTCCACACCACTTACTGGCCCATTTCTTCCAGTTTTAGTGAAATATAATTTACATTCAAAAAAAGTCTACTACCATGATCAAGATACAGAAATCACCCAGAAAAGCTTCTTCATGTTCAACTGTAGCTGATCTGTTCCCCAGACCTCTAGTTCCAAGCTACCAATGATCTGCTTTCTATTACCTGAGCTTGTCTTACCTGGAATCTCTAAAAGATGTTTCAAATAGGGTCAGTTCTGTAGTGCAGCAGTTAAATGCTGTATATAGGGAACTAGATCCCACATCATTGACTATGGTTCAAATCCTGGCCTCGGTGGCTTGAAGAACTACATTGAACATATGTGCATGCATGTCTAAAATCCTGACAGGATGGAGAAATTAGGAAAAGGTATTGTGGTGTGACTATGTCCTTGTGGGAGGGGTTCTCGTTCTCTCTCTCTCTCTCCCTCTCTCTCTCTCTCTCTCTCTCTTGCAAGGACTCATGCCCTCTACAATAAAAATTAAATAAAAATAAAGGATCAGTGAGTGGCATGGTGGTTAAGGCAGCTGGATCCTACATGCAAAGTTCAAGTCTCAGGCCCAGCAGCACGTGTGTCCAAAACCTCAAAAGGAGAAATGAAGAAAAGGTTCTAGCATAGGCATTCCCCCTGGGGGGAGCTTTCTCACTCTCTCTCTTTCTCTGAATCTCCTCAGAGAGTGAAAATGCCTTATAGTAAATTGAAAATAAATAAATAAAAATAAGATGTCTCATATAATACGTAGTCTTGTTGGACCACTTTCACACAGCATGATGATTCTGAGATTCACTCCTGTTGTATGCTTTAGTATTTTGTCTCTTTTTATTGCTGAGTATTCTTGAGTAACAAAGTCTCATTTGGTGACACAGACACACAAAAAAGTAAAAGTGAAGATACCAAAGCCAGGTGCAAGTAGCAGCACGTCCCTGTAATCTCAGCTCTTGAGACTGTGACAGGAGGAGCCCTCCCTCCCCCTTCCCCCACACACATACACACAAAGAAAGAAGAAGGAAGAGAAGAAAACGAAGGTATCAAGGAATGGCGGCAACTACGACGAAGTGCCGAGGCAGATATCATGAGATTAACTACTTTGAAATTTTGCTACTGGGATGGTGATTGTTTAGTGGAAGTTAGAGAGTTATGGGAAGAAATAAGCTATCTTCAACAGTTACCCTTCCTGTTCTCAATGTTTCCAGACTCAACTAATACTAACCATTGCTGAAACACTGTCTTTCTCAGTTTTCATCATGTCATTCTCCCCTTTAAGGACGTCCAAAATAACACTGTTGTAGTGTATATAGTTCTCAAATATCTCTTTCTTTCTATATATAAATCTGTACACAGACGTGCACACATGCATGCCTCTACACACATAAGGGAACATCAAAAGAGTTACAGAAAAATAGAATAAAAGTCGAGTTTATTTTGGCATGATAAAAATTGAAATCCATACATAGTACGTCCATAATATAAATTTTTCATGAATTTTGGAAGCCCACTTGTACATGTACACTTCGCCCTCACACATCTCAACTTCACTAGCGTGTGCTGGTCCTGTGACTTACTTTGGCCAATGGAAAATGAATGGACATGGTATTTGCGATTTTGGATTAAAGGCTTTCAAAGTAACTATAGGGCCAGCCAGTGGTATGGTGGTTAAGGCAACTGGATCCCACAAGACCAACTTCTCGGTCCTGGTGGACTGAAAAACATGCCAAACACTTGTACATGTGTGCCCAGAAATCCTGAGAAGGGAAGAGAGATAAAGGGATTGTGGTGTGGGGAGTGATTTCTCACTTTCCTTCATTGTCTCTGTCTCTCTCTCTGCCTCTGAAGAGTGCACATACCTTATAGCAAACTAAAAAAAAAAAAAAAAAGAGAGAAAAAATAACTCTATAGTTTTGTTTAGCCTCTCTTACTCCTGTGACACAAAATATGACCCCAACATGGACTATGAAGAAAAACTACAGCAGCTAACATGTAGCCTTCATGTAATATGAATGAAAAATAGATGCTTGCTAGGATAAGCCACTAAGATTTTGAAATTGATTGTTACACAGTATAACCCATCAAAAACTAAAATAAGCATTAGTATCCTCCCCTCAATGGGGAGAAACAGTGCCATCAGTGATTCCTAAACCCTGGTTTAAAGACAGTGCAAGTACAAAATGAAATAAAAAAAAGAAAAAACAATGGCATGTTCAACTGTTTGAAATGTGTTTACATGTTTCCTATTGTCAATAATAAGACTTCTTACTCTTTTTTATTTGGGAAGACAAACTTTTTTCTGGTACTATTCTTTTCCTACTTTTTTTCTGTTAGAAAATAATTACAAAAAATGTTCTTCCTTAATGTTCTTGCATAGCTAAATAAAAAGTTATCAATACTTGGGACCAGCAGGTGGCGTGGTGGTTAAGGTGCTGGACACTCCCTCATGGCTGACCACGGTTCAAGTCCTAGACCTGGTAGCTTGCTTTCTCACTTTCTCTCTCTCTTTCTCTCTCTCTCTCTCTCTCTCTCTCTCTCTCTCTCTCTCTGTCTCTCTCTCTCTGGTCAAATTAAAACAAATGAATGAATAAATAAAATTAAATAGAATAAATCTTAAAAAAAAAAGTTATCAATACCAAGTAATTCTCTCAGCCTAAAACATAAATTTCAAAATGTGTGTATATATGTGTATGTGCACACATGTGTGTATAAATACACACACATATATAATACATAAAACTTATCTATGAAGTCTTCATCTCTATGGACATTCTTCACAGGCAGGTTTCTCTCTTCATACCCAAGAAAACCCATCAGTTTTCATAAACAAAATTATGTTGCTGTTCCATCAGTTCTCTCTAGCCATATTCTACAAGGCTGATTCAAAATTTATCTCTGTAGAAATGCCATCTCTGATGTTACCCTCCAAAAACCCTCCCCAATTTCCTATGTAATTTATCCAAACTCCATCAGGCAAAGAACCATAGCTTTTAAAAGCTGGAGGAGACTTTTTTTTTCCCTAAAGGTTACCCAGTGTCCCTCCCTAACTCCCACTGCCTTTATAACATTCCAAAAATGAAAGAAGTTTCTATCTAAAGGACTCCAACAATAGAGATGAACTTTCTTTTTTTTTTAAGAGAGATTTTTCTTATGGGGTGTGTGTACCTGCTGGAGAGACAGACAGATAGTAGCGAGAAATCAACCCCCAGGGAGGATGGCCATACCACAATCCTTTCTCTTCTATTCTCCTCTTGGTATTTTGGGCACACACACACGCACCTGGTGTGAGTTTCAAGCCTTCAGGTCCAGTACTGGAAGCGTGATCTGCCATGTGGGAGTCCAGTGATGTAACCATTATGCCATCTCCTGGTCCCTGGGAGGTACTATTAATACCAGTGAATGCACCCCATAAAGGGATGGCTCCAGTTGTTAAAAAGTTTTATGGTGAGATTAAATCCATCTCCTTGCAATTCTTCCAATTGGGAGGGCCTAATTTTTCTACAGTACAACAAACCTGATTTTTTCCCCTATCACAGCGTAAGTACTTAAAGACAGATGTGCTGTCTGTCCTCCTTAAGAATTTTCTTTTAGTCTACAGAGCTGCATAATACACGATTTCAAATCCCTATACCATAATTTTTTCCAGACCACAACTGCTGTCATAAACCACGCTTAGCAGAACAAAGCACAGTACTCCATTAGAGATTTGGCAGTGCTGAGAAGGGTGTAACTATTAGCTTCATCAAGTTAGATATGTGATTTCTATATTGCAGCTTAGGATTGTGACGGGATTTGGGGGTGGCCATGTCAACTACTATGAATTCAAAGTTAGCTAAAACCATATTCCTTCTTCCATGTGCTACTGTTAAGCCATGCTAAATTTATCATGAATGAATGGAGCTGTTTTTCTACCTCATGTAAGGTTTGTCACTTATCTCTATTAAATTATACCTAATGAAACTTCACCCATTATTTCAAACATTTGCTCTCCTTCTGTTCCTTGTAATTGGTACACCAAAAACGTTTGCCATCAACATTGCAATTTGGTGGCCAGCAGGTGGCATAGTGGTTAAGGCACTGAACTCCCACATAATAAAGCACAGTTCAAGTCCTGGACTTGGCAGCCTGCTTTTCCACTGAGGTTGACCATGTGGTAGCCCAGCGCTTAGTCATTACACCACCTGCTGGCCCCTTGCCACAATATTTTAAAGATCAACAGTAGTTAAACAATCTCAACTACAAATGTTCTGAGTACCCTGAGGTATAATTTTCTGGGCATGTATAAAATCATTCAGAGTAGCATCTTATTTGAATATCCGTTTCCACTTAACAATAGTTAGTTTTCTTTTCTCTCTCTCTCTCTCTCTCTCTCTGTGTGTGTGTGTGTGTGTGTGTGTGTGTTGCTCTGTGGTCAAATTTTTAAAAATGATGATGATGGATAAAATTAAATAAAATAATTCTTTTAAAAAATTGTAATCTGAGCCCTTGAACAAGTTAAGACCAAAGACAGAGTGCCAGGACGGACCTGCTACCAGAGACCTCTTTTGAAACTTACACTGGTCACTGGATTAGTTACAAATCTACAGTTTTACAAAAATATCACATGGACTTTATAAAATTATGGAATCCAAATGTCTGTAACATTTTTTTGATCTAACAACTCTCTTTCTTATATAAAAAGAAAATGAGGGAGCAGCAGATGGCGTAATGGTTACGTTGTAGGACTCCTTCATAGCCAACAGCGGTTCGAGTTTCATATTCGGCAGATTTAAACTCACACTGGGTGCATGTGTGTGTGTGTATCCAAAATCCCGAGAGGAGAACGGAGGAGAAGGGACTACAGTGTGGCCATCACCCCACAGGGTGCTTTCTCATTTTCTGTCTCTCTGTCTCTCTCTGTGTCTCCGGCAAGCACATGCTCTCTATAGCAAATATCCCTTTAAAATATTTTTTTTAATAATGAAAGAAAAGGAAATGTCTAGATGATTAAATTATTTTTTCTATGTGATTCCTTACTAGCTTCTGCTGATCACTACTTCTGGCTAATTATTGATAAAGTGAATTTATAATGCCATAATCTAGGAAAATGCCCAAGACTAATTTCAAGATCATTAGCTTCTGGGGCGAAAACAATATTTTTCTTTCATTTCTCTTTTAAAATTTAAGAATGCATTCATCCTCCTTGTGGGCCTGTTACTATTAGCTACATTTTTTTTTCCAAGGAGAGATTTTTTTTTTGCTATAGGGTACATTGCCCGCCAAAAATACAGAGACAGAGAGACAAAGACATCTTCAGGGGGGATGACCACACCACAATCCTTCTCCTCCATTCTCCTCTCGAGATTTTGGACATGCACATACACATGCCCAGTGTGAGTTTCAAGCCACCAGGGACTCAAACTGAGGTCGACCATGTGGTAGCCCAGCGCTTAATCATTACACCACCTGCTGGTCCCTTGCCACAATATTTTAAAGATCAACAGTAGTTAAACAATGTCAACTACAAATGTTCTGAGTACCCTGAGGTATAATTTTCTGGGCTGGTATAAAAGTCATTCAGAGTAGCATCTTATTTGAATATCTGTTTCCACTTAACAATAGTTATTTTTCTTCTTTCATGTATAAAAATTGGAGGAGAAAGAGAGAGAAAGAAGGAAAGATACACTGGTTTTAAACTATATGTTACTTTTGATGTCCTTACCAATTGTTAAAGAACAGTCAGCCAATTGCTGACACTATTCCTGTCACATTATTTCTGATACACATCCTTTCGTCTCTGAGCACCTGTCTTCCATCTATTTTAAGTGCGGTGTTTTCAGTTTATTTTGTCTAGAGTCACTGGATTTCTTCACTTGCTGCTTCTTTTCCCTCTTCACTAGAATCAATTTTGAAAATTTTTCTTTATTTGAGTCTTTCTCAATCTATTTAAATGTCCTTCTCTTCAAAATCTCTCAATGAAATTGAATCTTTTGTCTGAATATTATTTTTAAATACTACCTTACTAAATCCTAGAGGATAGTACTTCCCCAATACAAGAGGTCATCGAAAAGTTCAAGGGAAAATGTACCTTATGAAAAAATTATTTATAGATTTTTTTTAATTGCACCAAAATAAACTCATACTTTAATTCCATTTTCTGATATATCTGAAGTCTCCTCATATATCCTAAGCAATACTAGTCATTCTCCTGCCCAGCCCTCCCCAAAACTGAGAGTTCAATCTGCCTCCACATAAGTTCCTTTTTGGAAATTGGTAATACATATAATCATTTCAAAGGTCCCAATGTATCTGTATTAAAATAGTTTTGAACCAGCAGATAGCATGGAGATTGAGTTGTTGGATCCCAAATGGCCAACTACACAGTTTGAGTCCTGGACCCAGCAGCTTGAAAATCACACAGAGTACATGTATGTGCATGCCCAAAATCCCAAGAGGAGAATGGAGAAGGGATTGCAGCATGGCCATCTCCTCACGGGGTGATTTCTTACTTTTCTTCTCTCTCTCTCTTTCTGGCAAGCACATGTGCCCTATAGAAAAACTTAATAGAAAAAAAAAAAGAGTTTATTTAACTCAGAATTTCCCAAACTTTGGCCATGTAATCCTTTTCTCACATGTATTAATGTCTACCCTATGGAGCACTGGCTAGCAAGGTCACTTTCCATAAATGTTTCTACCAACTCTCTATCATTTTCTAACTCCCCAGATACTGCCTTCCTCTCCAGTCCATCTATCCATGTTAGATGAATTTCAGTACTGAGTAACAGTTCCCCTTAATATTTTTCTCAATTTTAGAAAACATACACATATTTAAGATGGATGGATGTGTTATAATCCCTTGATTACAATTTAAGACTTTTTAAGCTATGAGCTATTTATTATTCCCCTAAAATATTTAGTGCAATGTTCAGTATACAAGTCACTCATTAAGTATTGACCAGTAAAAACAACCACAATTCATCTACAGAGAGTTATTTATCACCAGGTTCCTCTTTCACTTTTGCGGGTTAAATAATCCCAATGCTTTTAACCTTTTCTCAGAAGTCCAGCTTTCTAACCTTTTAATTCCTTCCCCCCTTCTCCTTTGTTCTCTCTAGACTGTCCACGGTTCTCATTAATAGTCCTATGTCTAAGATACTGAGTAATAACGTTAGGGCTTTTATTTATGTTATTTGTTGAGGGGGATGGAAGTGTATTTCTGAGCACATAAGTCTGCTCATTAAATGTGAGCTGAAGTTAAATCTAGCTTCCCCAGGAGGGCCAAGCACTACCAGTTTACAGAATTTTCTTCTTCCTCCCTACCTCTCACAGCTTGAATCCTAATACAAAATATGTTCCCGCATATTCAAATCATTCCAACAATAATTATTGGAAGAACACATTATCCCCAACGCTATATGGTAAAAATGACTGGCGGGAGCACAGGAATAAGTTTCACTCTTGCATTGTCTCTGTGAAGCTTTGGCTGATCAAACTAAAATTCAAAACTAGAAGAGCTACAAATGGCTAAAGCAGACAACATGACAGAGTGGGGAAACTCTATGCTCTAGGATCATAATATCTTCCCAGTACCACAATTTACTGCTTATAAGAACTTACCCCGTGAGCTTGTCTCCTCAACTATAAATATAAAATGGAGGTAAAGGTTATCCCTGGCAGAGGCATGGTCAGGGTGAAAGAATCCTTTTTGAACATTGGCTCCAACCATCAGTACAGTAGTTTGCTAAACTTACTAAAGGAGACCAGCCAGTGGCATGGTGGTTAAGGAAGCAGGATCCTATGTGGGCAACTGAATGGTCTGAGTCCCAGAAACAGAGGTTTGAAGAAATTGCCAGGCATATGTGATTGCGTGTCCAAAATCCCAAGAAAAGAATGGAAGAGAAGGAATCACAGCATGGCCAACTCCCCGATGGTTGTTCTCTCACTTTTCCTTCCTCTTTTGCTCCCTGTCTCTTTCCAGCAAGTGCACGTGCCTTATAGTAAATTTTTAAAAAATATTTTAAAGGAGCATCCTTAAAATATAGGGTCATGGTCTTATCCCTGCAGACTCTGATGCTTTAAAGTCAAGCCTCAGAATCTACCTTTCCCTCATTTCCCAGGTGACTTTGCGATGTCACCATATTCAGGAATCTACAATAGAATAAGAATGCTTTAAACACAGGCCACCGGCCTGATCCTTCCTTACACCTTCAGCAGATGTCACAGATGCCCAGTACTGTTTATTTCCTCATGTCACATAAGGACACAGCAAGAAGACGTCCCTCAATAACCCAAACAGCAAGCACCTAGCAGACCTCCAATCTGCTGGTGCCTTGATCACGGATGTTTCACCTCCAGAACTGTGAGAAACAGATCATGCCATTTTAGCGACTCTGTCTGCGGTATTTTGTTATAACAGCCCAAACAGACTAAAGATACTTTCTTCCTTATTTTAGGGTCACAATCTTCTCTGAATCTTCTCATACCTCCTTCAACCTCAGTAGTCATTACCTTCCTTTCTTCTAAATCCTTCCTTATCGCACCGACTTCTAAACCTTGCAGCACTCCAGGGCTCAGCTGTTAGATCACTTTCCCCATTTAACTGCACCAAGTTTTCTTTTCTTTCTTTCTTTTTTATTAATTGTTGACGGTGAGAGAAAGAAAGCATCCCCCAATGGGGCATGATCATACTGCAATTCTTTTTCCTCTACTTCTCCATCCCCTCAGGATCTGAAACAAACAACATAAACACACACAAAGTGTGTTTTTCCAGCTACCAGGGCCATGATTCAAACTGCAGTTGGCCACGTGGGATCCTGCTTCCAAAGCACAGAGCTTAACTGCTTTACTAAAGGGCCAGCCAGTGCACTCCAGTTTTAGTTGAAATATGAGCTCAAATGCATATACACATGCAGATGTAGTGAAGTAAAGTGAGGACAGAGAGTTGGCAAGCATACTGAACACCATAAAGGTTACTGGTGAGCTTAATCAGGGCTGATAGGACAATGCGGTGGCAAAAGAGCCTAAATGGGATGGGTTTAGGAGAGACGGGGAAAGAACAGAACCCCATGAGTACCAAGAGCATTTCTGAATAAATATGTGAAAATACTTTATAAGTTTCTACGTATAACAAGCAATTTGGGTTAATGTAGAAAACACAAAGATGTTCTGTTTATCACAACACCCCCAGGTGTGTGTGTGTGTGTGTGTACACATGTGTGCACATGTGTGCATGTGTATGTATCTGGAAACATCACTTTTTAAAACGTTGATAAAAATATAAAATCACAAATGACACAAGTGATAAGTACTTAATAGCCATTAAATTAGTGGGAGTGTGAATGTTACTGAATACATACCAAGAGTGTTGTCAGTGAAAACTAAAAAGGTTCTATCCCACATTCCTTATTCTCTTTCTTTTAAGACCACTAATTCAAGAATATTTTCTGTAAGAGATTTTCCAGAAACAAACAAACAAATAAAAAAACTGGGTACAAGAATATCTTTCTATTTCTCTAAGGCCTATCAGTATTACACACACATACATACAGAAACTGGCTAGAGGGCCCAGCAGGTGCTGTAGAGGCTGAGCAGCTGGATCGCACACGGCTGACTCTGTGATTTGATCCCAGGCCCCGTGGCTTGAAAATCACACTGGACACGTTTATGTGACCCAAAACTCCTGAGAGGAAAATGGAAGAAAGGGGATTGTGGGGTAGCTGTTCCCCCACGGGGATTTCTCACCTTCTCTCTGTCTGTCTGTCTCTCTCCAGTAAATGTATGTGCCCTATAGCAGGAAAAACAAAAAACAAAAAACAAAAAACAAAAAAAACCCAAAAAAACAAAAACAAAAACAAAAAAAAAACAAGAAAAGAGGAAAGGAAAGGAAAGAAGAAACTGGCGTGAAATCTCAAGTCACTGGGCCAGCTGGTGGCATAGTGGTTAAGGCAGCTAGAAACCATATAGCTGACTGCAGTTTAAGACCTAGGCCTGGAGGCTTAAAAAAGCCCAATGGGCATGTTGCACATGTGCCCAAAATCCTGAAAGGAAAGAAAAGTGGAGGAGAAGGGACTTCAGGATGATCATCAACCTTGGAGGGGGAGTGCTCTTTTACTTTCCCTTTTTCTCTGCCTGTTTTTCTCCAATGAGTGCACACATCCTCTGTCAAAATTTGAAGAAAAGAAAAAAAAAAAAGAGGAAGAAAAAAAGTCTAAGGTCATCATCAAAAACTATGTGAGCCTCTAATAAAAGGTCAAGTCATTACATGTTCATAATAAGGACTGTGGGTATAAAGATTTCTAGAGCATACCTGTTTCTTACGATCATCCCAATTCAGTTCTCTGCCCATCAGTTCAACAATCCTGGGGAGGGCTTCCTCGGCTGCCTGGACATTTAGAAAGGCCAGGCGAGTACGACGTGAAATCATATCCACTGCGGTGCAGGCATACTCCTTAATCCCATATTTCACCTGAATTTGAATTTAATGTAAAAATGATTCGTTTAGACCATTCTTTTAAAAGAATAAATAAAGTTACACTTGAAAAAATAAATGTGTGCTTTCTACTTCTCTGGTTCTCCCACAGACATGAGACAAATCATGGCAGCACACAAGTCCTCTACCTGCCTGCCAAAGGAGGTTTGGAAAAATGGGATAAATTGGATAAGAGGTCATGTGGATGTTAAATTTACACAGCTGAACAGGCAAAAGGTAAGTTTTTAAAAGTTATCGTCCCCTCTCTGGATGTCCAGTTTTCTGTTTTAGGGTAACCAGTGAACCCTGAATTTAACCAACAAGGACATGCTTCCTGGACACCAATATTTCAAGGCACAGTGAATTACAAATAAATATAAAGCATGGTCTCTAGTTTCAGAACATTCGAGAGCTTGATGAGAAACCTAACTTAAATCATTGAGCAATTGTCATATCAAGGTATGTCCACAGGCAGGTACACTACTGATTCAAATTTCAAGAGCTACAAACTCACAAAGGTGACAAACATTGTGAATTAACAAGACTTAGGAGAAAAATAATTCATAGCTCATGTTATTATTATTACCACTATCAACATCACTTTAGAATTAAAATTTTTCAATCCAGTCCATCTTTTCTTAGACATTTGGGTTAATTCCGTAATAGCAAGGAGGGCAACTGCAGATACTAGAGAGAGTATAGGAGGGGGTGGGAGAGAAGGGAGCAGGGGAAAAAATTAACACACACAAAAATGAAAAGTTATCTGTTCATAATAATGCATATGGCAATATCTTTGACTTGGCTGATATGCTTTGCACTCATGCTGAGAAAAACCATTTTGTATACTCTGTAAAGAGGAATAGTGATTAAATGGGAATTTTTAAAATGTAAAAATGAATGCATATTTTAAAATGTAAATTTTTAAAAATGTAAACTAAATATTTTAGAAAGAATTAAAATTAAAATTCTGTACGTGAAAATGTCTTCACTGGACATTTTACCCCAGCATTAAAATGATATTAGCTACATAAAACTTCTCAAGAAAATGAAAAATGAACAGATGAATGGTATCCACGGCAGAGAAGAAATCCCCATGTGACCGACTATTCAAGTACCTCTGCTTCAATATATGGAAATTCTGACACAAGACGCACTCCAACAATAGGCCACCTTTTTCCAGTCACACTTGCCATTTTCGCCACCTCAAAAGCCTTGTCTCCATACGTGGCAGCAAGATGCTGTGCTACCTACAAAAACAGAAGTGTGTTAGGGATGCACTGTGAATATCAATACCTCCTAGGCACAAAGCAAAACTCATACGTGCTTATCTTGTCAGTTTTCTTACTGCCTGTAACTAATAGTTCCTGGAGAGTATTAGATTTTGATTTTTGTGGGAGGAAACCACTTGGGCTTCAAGTGCTTAGACCAGCACTAACTCTCCTATCCATGTATCACTGTGTCACTGACTGATGAAGTTTCAGCTTCATTTTGCTCCTCATATCACTTCTGAAGAACAGCCATCCTTATGTTTGAGATGGAACGAATTGGGGATATCCTCTAGCTTAAAACAAACCAAATATATGCCAGGTTTCAAGGTAGAAACTAAAATGTACATTCCTTTTTGGGCACCTAAAGTGAAGTAGAATCATCTTTTTTTTCCCTTAGTTTAACTTTCACAGAACACAGTCAGAACATAACCATCCAGAAAAATGTGTAAATCAGGAAGCCACATTATGGTTGCCAACTGGAAATAGTGAGAGAGAGGGTAAAGGGGTAAAGAGTTAAGACGATATGGCAATGCATACCCACCTCACTTTCAAGTCCGTAATCCTGGACAAGCCTAATATAGAGGGTAGGACTCCAATCTTTACCACCTTGAAGGAACAGTCCTACTGTTCTACTGGGTCCTGCTTTCAAATTGTGAGTCTTGATAGCAGCATTTATAGTATCTTCTGCCATAGATCGATAAGTTGTCCACTTTCCACCTACAAAGTTGGTAAACAATTGAGTGAGTTGCCACCTTTTATTTTGCTTATAATTAACTACGTATTAACTTATTAATAATACAACTCATGTAGTACTTATTTTAAAAATGGCAAATCAATGTGTAAGACTTTTCTAAGAATTGCTAAAATTCTTGTTAAGGTTAAATAAGATACTAATGAGAATTTAAGGCAAGCTTGTGTCTAAAGGACATCTAAAAATAAGGTAATATACCATACCTGCTATGGTGATAAGACCACTCTCACTGATATCGACGACATGGTTTCGGGAGATTGACTGGGTATCTGCAGACTTGGGATCTGTAACAAGGGGTCGGATGCCACTCCATGCGGCCAGGACGTCCCCTCTTCTCACTGATAAAGATTAATGCCAAGGATTGCCAGAATTACTCAAAAACATTCAACATAAGTATGAAATAGTGAATAAGCAAAAGTTTCAGAAAAAGGAATATAAATAGTGAATAAGGAAGAATAGTTTAGTAAAAAGGAAGAGAAACTCTTCTTCTATTTAAATAGATGTACTAAGCAAGTTGACATATGTAAGAAAAAGTCGCAAAAGACTAATTATTTTGTTTCAAAGATATTCTCCAAGGAAAAAAGCAAAGAACTTGAAAATCACTGACACTGGCACCAAAGAGGAAGGCCAAAGAAACAAACTTTAGCAATTTCCAACTGAAGTAACCAGGAGCAGTTACAAGAACAAAACAGAAAAGAAAACTCAGAAACAGACAAAACAATCCAAGACACTTATGACTGCTAGATTTTCTTCTAGACTATATCATGTTGTTTCTTCTCAATGAAGACAAAGATCTTTATTGAGTTAAAAACAAACAAACAAGCCCATATTTCTCCCCTTTGATGCCATTTCCTAAGAGTATTTGCAATGGTATGCAAAGCACGTGGCACATAAATCTCATGTCACTTATCTCACAAAGCCTCATAGCATTGGTTATTATTATTTACACCCCAGATGAGGAAACAGAAAAGGTTAACTAACCACGCTGGGCAACCAACTCACTCTAGACAAACATATATGATGAAACAATATCAGAATCTAGTTCCTTGTGATTTTAAAGAACATCTTTTACCCACTAAATTGTACTGTCTCTCAATTATTGACAATTGCATACTCTACTTTTTCTTTTGTTATCCTATTGTCTTTACAACTAATACAGAAACAGGTAAACTGGCTCTTCCCAGTAAGTTTACAATCTTATACTGAGCATATGGAAGATATTTCAATACTCAAGATACCATAAAATTATCGTTATTATTTCTGTCAAAATACAGTTATCCATGTCTATCAAGAATTGATGAAGTTTATATTAAAACAAGACAAGTGCTGAATAGCACTCATTACTGATATAAAAATAGCTGAAGAGCATAGTTCGCCTGTAGTTCTGGTCTACCAGCAAGGATGAGGGCAGGACTCAAGAGTAGGATTTTCAAATCTATCCTTCCTCATCTAGATCAGCTTTGGGAATGACTTAGCTCTCTACTCTATATCAAGGAGCTGACTGATTATGTGTGCCAATCCAATTGCTGTTTAATGGTGCAGACTATAAGCAAGTGAATGACTACCTGGTTTTGTGGCACTCACTATGGTATTTTAGTTCATAAATGCCGGAATAATCTACTAGGAATCATGGTAGGTGCCATTTTGATTCAACTATGACTTGGAGTTATGTGTGATCTCTCTTCATTGTACTTCCTCTCATATTGAGAAAACAATGGTATACTGACATAAAAACTTCAAGACAATGGGAAAACTAGACCTCTGCATACAAAATGACATTTTTGTGAGCTGGCAGGTGGCATGGTGGTTAAAGGAGCTGGATTCCCATGTGGCTGACCACGGTTTAAATCTCAGCCTTGGTGGCTTGCTTTCTCACTTTCTTTCTCTCTCTGGTCAAATTAAAAACAACAACAATAGTAATAAATAAAGTTAAATGAAACGATTATTAAAAAAAAAAGAGAGAGAGAGAGAGACATTTTTGCTATAGAGCGCATGTGCTCTCCTGAGAGACAGAAGCAAGAAATCACCTCCCCAGAGGATGGCCATCCCACAATCCCTTCTTTTCCATCGTCTTCTCAGGATTTTAGGCAAGCACACATATGCACCCTGCATGAGTTTGAAGCTGCTGAGTCTAGGACTTGAACCACAGTTGGCCATGAGGGAACCCAGCAACTTTTCCATTACGTGATCTGCTGGTCCCTCTTAGTTCAAATTTTAAAATCCCACAGGAAGCAGATTTGTGAGCAAAAGGCAGGCTGGATTTCAGCTCTTGCTCACCCCTTGGTCATGTGCCTTTCAAAGTAACATCCTGCATACCTACACATAGCAGCCCCTGAGAAGTATTTAGAAAGGTATCTAGCATACTCTTTGTGTAAGGAATCATAAAGACTTCTTGAAATGATTGGAATAGTCCTACAAAAGCCACACCTTTCCTAGTATACAGAGTTTTACCAGGTTATTCAATGCATTTATGACCTATTATATTTTTAATTTATGGAATTATTAGAGCTTAACTCTCATTGTACATCGAAGAGCATCTATGTATGCAAAAGATCTATAAACAAGTTACTTTGCAAGACAAATATTCCCTCTGTCTTGGTATCAAATGAAAAATAGATTTATGGTAAAGATAAACTCAACTGAAGTAAATTTGGCATATTTTAACATAGCTCCATAAGCTTTTAACAAGATTGTAGAAAAGAAGAGGTAGCCTATAAAAAGTACTTCAAAAAATTCGTAGAAAAATAGAATTAAAGTACCAGCTTCTTTTGGTAAGAAAAATCTGAAATATATGGATTTTTTACATAATACACATTTTTCTTAAATTTTTTGAAGACCCTGTGTACACTTCTATGGGAATGTTTAATCAAGCCCATATCCAACACTAAAACTACAAGAAAGCGAAGAAGGAACATAACTGGTGAGGAGCACCTAAGGCTTTTCATCTTGTTAACTGAAGACCATATGCGATCTCAGTGCTGAGTTTCCTAGATCTGGGAATTCCTAGATCTGTCCCTCTGATGTGTGCACTCTTTTAAATAGGTTTAAGCCTGCTGATTTCCACAGAATAGGAGTTAATTTCTGTTTTACACAATTCCACAAATTTGGTAAAACCTCAACACAAATCATGCAAAGTATTTTAGTTTTACAAAAAAAAAAAAAAAAAAATTACGTACAAAAATATCAAGATTTTTTCTCTTAGGGTT
>NW_006159882.1:260098-270144 GCF_000334495.1 Tupaia belangeri chinensis
AAAAAAAAAAAAAAAAAAACTTACGTACAAAACTATCATGATTTTTTCCATTAGAGTTCATATTGCCCTCTGAGTCAAAAATAAAATTTAGCCATCCCACTTACAACGTCACTGTGGTTGCCACATAGTCCCTTGAATGTCTGTGAAATTCCTTAGGTAACCACATTGATCAGGAATTTGGTTTCAAGTCATGAAGCCCTCTGACTAATTCTTAAATTATTTATGGACAAATTAGATAGCCAGAGTAAATTTGAAACATATGCAAATAATCTATGGCAAATGCTTTACCTTTTCTTACAATAGGCAGAAAAACTCATCTATGAAATCATATTTTCTAAAACAAAGAACAAACTAAAATATTCAAGTTTTTTACTCTATAGGAACATTAAGTAAAACATTTTGTATTTGTATATTGATCTATTTTTATCTCAGTCCTAAAATTGCTACTAAAAAAAAAGAAAAAAGAAAAGGAAATACTATCAGGAAAAAACAGCTCATAATATGTTAAGGACTTCAATGTCTTTTACTTGAGAACTCAATATTTGCTCTTTTTAAAATATAGGGATCACCAGATGAAGTTGCAGTTATGTTACTGGACTCCCACATTGCTGACTACAGTTTGAGTCCTGAACCAGGTGGCTTGAAAATCATGCTGGGCACATGTGCGTGTATGACTAAGATCCCAGAAGGAGAATGGAGAAGGGACTGCAGCATGGACACCCTCCAGGGGGGAGGAGGTTGCTCACTTTCCCTCTCACTGTGTCTTTCTCTCTCTCTGGCAAGAGCACATGCCCTAAGGCAAAAAGCCTCTGAAAAATGTCTATAGATATCTATATTATATAGAGAGATAATAAATATAGAATATAAGATATATTTATAATATAGAAGAAGTATATATATATGTGTGTGTGTGCATATAAATATACATATTATTTACACTTAATCGCTATACATCTTTACAATGTACAACATAGTTTTTTCCAGCATAAATACAGTGTATATCAGTCATGACAAAGACATTACCTTAAACATTATCATCAGCAAACACCTTTGCACTTTTGTATCAACTGAATGTATTATTTGTTTTTTCCCCTGCTCTCTACCTCCCTCCCCCTATTATCCATCCCCTATTACTCCTCCCTTACTATCTTTGGTATCTACAGTTGTCCTCCCCACTATTACACTCTCTAGTCTTTCAGTTTCTACTATAAAGCACAGACATTGGGTATATATTGAATGGGGACATACAAAATCTGTCTTTCATTTGCTTAACTTAGGATTAAGTCTTCAATAGTTGTCCACTATCTATCAAATGTCATGGTCTCATTGTTTTTATGGTTGAGTCATATTGAATAGAGTACATATGCCACATTTTTTCAATCCACTCATCCATATTTAAACATGTGGATTCATTCCATGTCTTAGGAATTGTAAATAATACTGCAATAAACATGGATGTGCAAGTGTTTTTCCAACAACGGGATTTCCTATCCTCAGCATTATACATTTTAGCCTGAGAATTACATCATGCAAATGGTAAAATTCAATTTATTTTAAAAGATACATTTAATGATAATCACATTTTCTTTTTTTAACACATTTAATTCTTCTTTATGGCCTACAGGCTGTTTTAATTTTAATTTGCCAGAGGGCACATGTACTGGCCACAGAAACAGGGTGAGGGAGAAAGCACTCCCCTCTGGGACATGGTGGTTGTGTCACAATCCCTTCTCCTCCATTTCTCCATCCTGCTGGGATTTGAAGAGCACATGCACACGACGTGTGAGCAAGTTTTTCAAGCCAGTAGGGCTAGAGTTTGAACTGCACAGTTGGCTTTCTGAGATCTAGCTCCCTTAAACCACTAGGCCTTGGAGCTGGGCCAATAGCCTGAAGGATTTTTATATTTTTAGACCAAAAGGTGGTTGGATCAAGTTATCTATCAGTTTCCTCCCAGCATCAAGATTTAATCATTTTATAGATTATTCAAAAGGTTATTTGCTGCTGAGCTGTAAGTTCAATAATGACTGGTGAGGGCCATAGACACAATCTGTGTGCATGAAGCACAGCAAAGCTAAGCACGTGAGACATCATTCTAACCTCTTAACCACAGCAACTCACTGAACTAACAGGTTTCTCTTGTTATCAACTATTTTTTTTTAAAGTTTATTCTTTTACTTCTTCCACAAGTAAGAGAGACAGAAAGAGCAAGACAGAGAGACGGCACCCCCAACAAGGACTTCACTCCACAAGCCACTGCCATCTTCAGCAATCCCTGGATCATGGATATGAACATGCCCCATGGATGCAGAAAGGTCTGTAGATGTGAATCTGGAACCTTTCCATGTGGGTCAGCCTCAGATTCCACTGCAGTGCCATTGTCTGCCCCTCCTGCAGCCTCTCCTTATCACCTATCTATCTACAATGGAAGCCATGTATCATAGACATTGCTGAATCACTAATCACCTCGTGAGCCTTCCTATATCTGGAGTTCTTGTTTTACAAGATAATCAATTTCTTTATTTCATAATGATGAAAACAAAAACAAATTCAATAAGTCTACTAAATTGAGTATTTCATGTTCTGAAGGAATATTCAAACACCGTTAAGAGTCTGAAACACAGCATTATACCATGGACTTTGCTGCAGTTATAAGTATGTTCCATAAAGTCTAACTAAATAGGCATTAGCAGCATGTGGCTCTTAAGCCCTTGAAACGTGGTTCCCATGACCAATAAACTATATTTCAAATTTCATTGAATTATAAGTCATTTCGATGTAAACACCCACAAGTGGCTAGTGGCTGTTATGTTGCACAGGAAATCTCTATAGAGTCGAGTCTCCAAGCAGTACCTCCTGTCCTGGCAGATCATCAAATTGGCTTCTTCTATCATAACCACCCTGCCCACATCTCTAATGGAGCATCCTTTCACTGAAATTTGACTGTACTGCCTTTGCTCAAAAGAAAAAAATGCTGGGACCAGCAGTTAGCATAATGGTTATGTCACTGGACTCCCACGTAGTTGACCGCAGTTAGAGTCCTGGACCCAATGGCTTAAATTCACGCCGGGCGCATGTGCGTGCATGCCCAAGATCCTGAGAGGAAAATGGAGGAGAAGGGATTGCAGTGTGGCCATCCCCTATGGGGGGTGATTTCTCACTTTCTATCTCTCTGTCTCTCTCTGTCTTTCTGGCTAGCACACACACCCAAAAAGAAACAAACCTCTCCAAAAAAGAAAAAAAAAAAAAGAATAAAATGCTGTAATAGCAATCTTCACCCCAAACACGTTATTGTCATCTATGTTCCATATTTTTTCATTCCACACTATCCTGTCCTCTTATCTCATGAGTTCAAGGAAACAAAAAATACGTGTTTGTTTGTGTTTGTTTTACTCAGTTAAGTACTCCTACCCTCAAGTTATTATTCGGAAGCAAATTCTATCATATAGGTTGTAACTGAGAGTAGGGAGTGAACATCACTCACGTTACCCCTCCACGGTATAACACGTGAAGAAGTAACATAACTCAGAGCTTCTACTCAGACCTCTAAGGTTCATCTTAATTTTTCAGGTTCTCATTCTACCAGAATAGCTAAACAAGATTTAATTATTACTTTATCTTTTTCTCACCACGTTGAAAGTCTTCTATAATATTAATTCTAAAATTACTGAAAACACCGAATATTGTATCCAAGTACAGGGTCACACACAGTTATCAATAAAATTAAGTAAACTATAGAAGTATTCTCTGAATACTTTTGTATCAAACTATGAGAGCTAATATTACAAAATCAAAAGTAGAAATTCTTGAGCCTTTTGGCTAATATGCTAGGCTTTATATACAATTTCTAATGACCATATTTTAACAATTGAATATTTCCTTTCAAAATGAATAAACACTTTAAACAAAATGAAAAGAAACAAAATCACTACTATATTAAATTGAGAAAAATCCATCATTAAAGAGCCCTTATTAGAGTAGCTCACCCAGATGGAATCCTGTTGATTTTTTAGGTACTAATTTGGCAGATGTTAAAAAAAGAAAAAATAAGAAAAATGTCTCCAATGTACATAAGAGTACTTAATGCTATTTTCAAAAAGTAGAAGCAAAATAGTCCTTCTACCATTATGTTTAGGAATCATTTTGATTACACCCCAGTAAATAACTCATTCATGTGTTTAGTACATGCAATACATGAAGAGTGAAATATAAATAGTAAAGGTGAACTTTTTTTTTTTTTGAGAGGTTTTTCCTATAGGGCGTGTGCGCTTGCCAGACAGAGAGAGACACAGAGACGGAAAGCGAGAAGTCACCCCCCCAGGGGGGATGGCCACGCCACAATCCCTTCTCCTCCATTCTCCTCTCAGGATCTTGGGCATGCATGCACACGCGCCCAGCGTGAGTTTAAGCCACCGGGTCCGGGACGCAAAGCGCGGTTGAGTACGTGGGAGTCCAGCAACATAGACATTACGCTAACTGCTGGTCCTAAGGTGAACATTTTTCACAGCTGGTTGAAAGAAACTAAGTAGAATATAATTGTCCCAAATTATAAATAATATTTTTACTTTTACATACTTGGTAAGAAAAGTATTTGCTTTAAAATTTACAGAAAATGAAGCCCACAGGAAGTGACAATGAAGAGGTAAATGCATGAGTTAGCTGCACATGAGTTATTTAGGCATACATTTTAGGTGTTCTTTCTTGTGTTTGCTACTTTCAAAAAAAAAAATCAATGACAGGCATGTGAAAATATCTAAATGAACACAGGGGAAATAGTGTCAGAAATCAATAGTTCTCTACCAGCATGTTTAACCTGCTGAAATGAAGTGTTAATCACAGAAATAAGATACCATATTACATTTATAAACTAATGAAACTAGAAAAAGCAAAGCGCGTGACACTATAATTAAACAGCTGGAAGACATCCAAGCCTGTGTAAGTTGATAACCCTGGTACAATCTCAGGCAGTGAAAAGGCAGGTCTGCAGTAGGTTGATACGACCAGCTCAGCTGTTAATTGAATAAAAGGCAATCTATAAACACTACTAATTGCGTATGTGAAACCCTGTGTACGAGCAGAGAAGCTGCCTAGAGAAGCACTCCAGAAAAACTACATGGATAAAGCACTCGGCAAATCTTCTGTCTCTCTCAATCCTGTTAAGTCATAGTTTAGTTTCGCTACTGCATCCTTCTGATTAACCTCTACACAGCCGACTTAATGATAACATTTTTCAAAAGATCATTTTTCTTCCTAACTCAATACGAACAGCAGAACTATCAATTACCCATTTCAGAAAAGAACAAACAAGTAATCTAGAAAATTCAGCCTGTGAATGGAAAGCTTTCTCAATTGTAAAAGAAGACATGGTCTTATTCCCAACAGGCAAAATGCTTTTCAGAATTGTTCTGACGCATTTTGCAGAAGTGTGGCAGCTGCTGTGAACAGCATGGAGTGTTAAGATTTGACACTTTTTTTTTTTCTCTTAAGGATATAGCCATTTGGGGAGGCTCAGAAACTGTTGTCAGAATTGTACTTATCCATTTAATAAATCCTTTTAGAATGATTACTTCAACTCCTGTGAATGCAAAACATTTCAAAACTATTGCTCTAGGATCTAAACCAAGCTCTTTTGATTTTTCAAATTCGTGGAGAAGACTGGTTAGCCCAACAGATTACTTGTGAGATATAAAACCTTTTCTAGTTTAAAATTCGAATCTAAATGTAAGGCCAATAGAAGCAAAGGTCACTGTCCACAGAACTTACTGAGAAGCGTCCATGAAATGAATTAACAGACCTAATCCACTCTCTAGTGGATGTAATATCCTATCCTAAAACCCAGAACTACCAGTTAGAGTACTGTACAGGATTTAGAAGACAAGTATCAAAGCCAGACTCACATTCCTATTCTGGCACCAACAAAACTAGCTGTGGGCAATAAATTTGCTAGGCCTCAGTTTCTTCAACTATAATGTGAGAATTAAAAAATACTTTCCTTAAGTTGTCATTAGGAATCAAAGAAATAATATAGGTAAATGTACTTGCCTAGCAAAGCATCTAGCATAAAAAGTACTCAATAATTGTGGAGTTCTTCTCCAAAAAAAGAAAAAAATAATTCTAGGGAACAGCAGTTAGCGTAATGGCTATGTTACTGGACTCTCATGTAGTCGACTGCGGTTCAAGTCCTGGACCCAGCGGCTGAAATTCACGCCAAGCGCATGTGCGTATATGCCCAAGATCCCGAGAGGAGAATGGAGGAGAAGGGATTGTGACGTGGCCATCCCCCCTAGGGTGTGATTTCTCGCTTTCTATCTCTCTGCCTCTCTCTCTCTGTCTTTCTGGTGAGTGCATGCGCTCTATAGCGAAAACCTCTCCAAAAAAAGAAATAATAATAATAATTGTGGAGTTCTAAAACATAAAGCATACAAATGTAATTATTAAAATATGTACAGCAACTACATGTGATAAAATTACTAAAGTGGAGCCTAAAGCAGAATTTCTCTCTCACATTTCATCAGTACAGAAGAGAATAACAAAGTTCACCAAAATTCCTTGGGAAAATTCCAATTTGAACATCCTCACTTTAAGGTAGAAACATACTTCAGTCAACAGACACTTTTTATCACAACTTAGTGTAATTCCTCATATATAAAGCCTTTGGTCAAATGAAAATAAATTAAAATAAACTACAAAGGATCATTGTTTTTAAAAGAATAAGTTTCTACGTAGAAAAGACATGATAGATGGTGCACACAGGGAAATAAATGAAGTCTATAAAACAGCTATTGCCACTGCTTTTACTTGGATTTTTGTTACCGAGAGGACTCTTAAATCTCAACATACCCTTAGACCAGCAGGAGAAAGACCTGATTTGCAATATTTAGATAAAAATTTCAACTGCTTTTACCAAATATTAGAATTAACAATGAGTCATTAGTTTTATCAATTCCCTAATTACCAAAAAGTGTGTTCATTGGAAAGGCCTTTATGGACCAATGAGGTATGCCCAAGTTTTCCACTTATAGGCAAGCAGAGTAAAAGTAATCCAGTGTATATAAAAGTCTGTGCTCATTTCATGGGTGGAGAGCCACATCTACAACGTGGGCTCAGTGACCTCTGGAACCTCTCACCTGGCCAGCACATACAGCCTCTCAGTCATATATATAAGCAGTTAGATCTCATCCTTACTGCATTTAAACTTTAAGATGTTGAAACTCTCAACATAGAGCCCTCTGCTCTTGAGTTAATTTTATGTCTTGTTCCAGCAATCTAAACTTCCTGATCTTAAGGCCCAAATAAAAACTTCCTTTTTAAAAGAAAATAATTTGGTTTATTTTGGTTTATTTCTTTCATTCACAAGACAAAGAGAAGCACCCTCAGAGCAGGGTCTTAAGCACAATCTCCCTCAACAGACTTCCCAACCAGCCAAGAGGATGGGCATGTGTATGCCCAGCATATACAAGTCAACCCAGGAACTGAACCCTGAGCTTCCATATGGTTCCAGCATTGCCCAGTGCTACACTGCTGCTGTGCCACCTTGGTAGGCCTCCATTTACACTATTACCGTAGATACCCAGACCCTTTTCAGAGTGAAATTATATCTATCACTTAGAAGCAACTAAGTCTATACAATATGGATTCATCAATTAAACTAAGAGAGTCACCTGAACCATATTTTTTGCAGTTTGCTGGCATTGTTTGTAAGTATGTCATCATGATGAAAAAAGTTACTTAGAAAAAAAGAATTCATAAGTGTCAGTGAGATACATCCAAACTAAATAAATATCTTTGATGCCCTTCCCTGATGTCAACATGGTAAGATTCCTGACATAAACGAGTGAAGGCTATATTTCAAAAATCTTAATTTTGTCTACTTTAATACAGAAATATTTCAAACTGCTAGCATCAAAAATCCTGAAACCACCTAGAACTAACTCTTTTTAATTCAAAACAATCATAAGTAGCACACCAGTTAGATAACATGCTTTGTACTTGAACGAAGAAACTTTACCCTCAAGGGTGCATCAAGTGAGAATCCCTCTTAGACTACTCTATATCATGTAATGTAACATGCAAACAGTGTAACCAACAGCCCATGGAATATAAAGGATATGTGATTTCTGAAGTGTAAAAGGTACCCCCCAGAACAAGGTTTCAACCAAAACAAGGCATGATTTGGAAATGATAAGCAATTAAATATGATTCAACCTTAGACAGCATGGAGGGAAAGTGGCTAAATATAAATCTACAAAGACAAGTTCTAGTAAAACTTCTGTTCCATGAAGAGAGTTTATGATTTTTTTTCTTAAAGTTAATGAGAAGATATCAAAGGGCTATTTTTGTTCAGGGAAGTGAAGATCATAATTACATTTTAGAAAGACAGTTCCGATAGATGGATCAGATTGGGTGGGGACAGAGATCTGGCACGGAAGCCAGTTAAAGGGTCAAGACAGCTACTCAAGTGAGAAATGAGACATACACAAACCAGAACAATAAAGAGTCAAGGGATTTATTTAGGAGGTAGGCAGAGTGAGCACAGAGGAGAGCTAGTCTGGACATGGAAAGAGAAAGAGAAGAGGCTAATGAAGATTAGCATGTCATTTCTGGCTTGGGTGACTAGATGGGTGGTAAGGCTATGAAGATAAATTTAAAAAATACAGAAAATAATGGAGAACTTCTGAGACTGGCCTAGATTTAAAAAAATAAAATTCATACGTGCAGTTTTTTTTTGAAGAGATTTTCACTGTAGGGCGCGTGCACACTCGTCAGACAGACAGAGAGAGACATAGAGACAGAAAGCGAGAAATCACCCCCCAGGGGGGATGGTCACGCCGCAATCCCTTCTCCTCCATTCTCCTCTCGGGATCTTGGGCACGCACGCACACGCACCCGGCGTGAGTTTTAAGCCACCGTGTCCGGGACCCAAACCGCGGTCGACTACGTGGGAGTCCAGCGACATAGCCATTACGCTAACTGCTGGTTCCCCATATGTGCAGTTTTTTTGAGAAATGCTGTGACATCTAAGTTAAAATGGCCAGATACAAATAAAAAGAAAAGCTTGCCTTTTCAACTACAAGTACACTTACTCTTGCCAAACTAAACCCACGGGTCAGTGTTGGACTTTCTACATCACAATAGACCATCACGCTTCTTAGACTATCTGCCTCTATCCTCTCGTTTATTTGCCTAATTATATTCTATGGATGTGCTCTATCTATTAATAGACCTTCATAAGCTAGAGCAATTAAATGATGAGGCCTACATTTCATATTGTCTTGGAAGCACACACGTTAGAACTTGCAGGTGGCACTACAACCTTGTCATTAGAAACTATCTGAAAAGAATGACATTTGAATGTCATGAGAGTATAGTAAGCTCAGGAGGGGGGAAAAAAAAGGCCTTTTCTTCCCAAATAGTTATCATTTGGCCCACAGAAACAGGCAGCACATAAGAGTTACAATGGAGGGAGGGGGGATGGTACATGGCATAGCAATTATGTTGCCAGGCTCCTACATGGCCAACTGAAGTTCGAATCCCGGACCTGATGGCTTAAAAATCACGCTGAGCATGTGTGCATGTGTGCCTAAGATCCCAGGAGAAGAATGGAGGAGATGGGATTGTGGTGTGGTCATCCTCCCTGGAGGATGATTTCTCACTTATTCCCTCACTGGCTCTTTCTCTCTCCAGTGAGCAAACATGTCCTAAAGCAAAAGTTTCTAAAAAAAAATTAAAAAGGGTTATAGTAGGGGAGCCATCAGGTAGCATAGTGGTTATGGCACTATAGTCCCACATAACCAACAGCGGTTTGAGTCCCAGACCAGGTGGCTTGAAACTCACACTAGGCATGTGTGCATGGATGCCTAAAATTCCAGGAGGAGATTGGAAGAGACAGGACTATAGCACGGCCATCCTTCCCTAAGGGGTGAGTTCTCACTCTCGCTCTCACTATCTCTCTGACTCTCTCCTGTCTAGCAAGAATCTTTTTTGCTAAAAAGGTTTTTGGTTTTTTTTTTTTTTTTTCCCTTTTTGGGGGTTTTTGTTTGTGGGGGTTT
>NW_006159882.1:270539-297217 GCF_000334495.1 Tupaia belangeri chinensis
GTAAAAAATGTTTTTGGTTTTTTTTTTTTTTTTTTTTGCCTTTTGGGGGTTTTTTAGTTGTTGGGTTTTTTTTGTTTTCTTTTGTTTTGTTTTTAAAAAGAGTTCCAATAGGCCACATGGAAGATGGCTCAGATTGGAGACATAGCAGTTACCTAGGGACAGCTGGGATGGTTGGGGATGTAGAAAAGAGGAGGAACAAAGTGAAAGGAATGATTACATTACCTTCAACATCACAGCTCAAGTAGTTACGTACTTCATTCAAAATGAAGTTAATATCTTCTTCTGAAGGAATAGGATGGTGTGTGATAGCAGTTGGAGTATCAGTAGTGCCAGCTATTGTCATCTTTTGCCAAGGTAAGAAGAAAATAACTCTCCCATCACTGGTTGCTGGGTCAAGAAGTCCCATGCTTTCTGGGCTAAGGTAAAAAGAAGGGTTATTTATTTCTAACTTAACAGAAGTTTGACATTCATCTGAATTCTAAAAACTATCTGTTCATTAATTCTTACGTAAGCAAATAAGAAGGACTTAACTATTATTTTGTATCACCCTTACCCTAATCTAGAAATTTGTTTTTAAAGTAGTAAGTCTGGTATTAAAATGGAATAGAGCAAAAATGATAATAATATTCCACAGCAGAACCACCACCTGCCACCTCAATAATCAAAGTTAATTAAGAAAGTAGACTTCAACTGTCACTTGTTCTCTTTCTTTTCTTTTCTTTTTTTTTTTTTCTTTTTTAAATTCTGTGATAGGGTACATGCATTTGCTAGAATGAGACAGGAAGAAAAAGTGAGAAAGCAGATTTCTTGGTGGATGGTCATACCACAAGCTCTTCTCCTCCCCATTTCTTACTCCTTTCTGGATTTTGAGCACCCATGCAATCCAATCTGGAACTCGAACAGTGCAATTGGTCACGTGAGATCCAGCCACCTTACCCACCACACCACCTGTTTGCCCTGTTTTATACTCCTGGAACTCCAAATCTTATACTCCTAGAACCATTCACATCAGATAATGTCAGTGAACTAAATTTATATAATTTCTTTTATAATGGTCAAATTAAGGATAGCTCTTCATCCTTTTTTCCCCCCCAGTGGATGAAAGGTATTTTCCTGGGACATTTGACATTTGGAACATCTTTCGGCAGAAAGTCTCAGAAATACATGAGAAAGTGAAAGCCTAACTTTCTAGAAACTCAAATGTAATCATAAAGTTGTCTACTCCTTTGTGCCTTGAAGAACTTTTGCCACTTCACCAAATATGAGATTCCTTACTTTATTTCATGGTTAAAGAAATCTCAAGAAATGCACCCAGAAGAAAAGGGCTCAGTTTTCTACCACTACCTAAATAACAATGTCCTAGGATAAGGTCAAAAGCAACTTAACAATGAAAATCTTTCAAACAGAAGAAATAGTGGAATATGCTCTTGAATCAAGGTTCAAGGCTGCCTTTTCTGATAGACTATATAAAATCTTCCAAAATACTAGACAAAAATCTTCACTGACATGTACTGAATATTCTAAAACCCAATTACAAAACACATTTGAAAAAACGGAATTATAAATAAATTTAACAAAGTCAGTCAAATTTTGTTTTCAAATCACACACACACACACACACACACACAAACCCAAAACCTGTTGTTTTAATGAAGGCATTAGACATTTGAAGAAATTCAGAGAAGTTGTTAAAGGGATGGGAGGAATTGGAAAATAAGGTTCAAACAGAACACTACAAATCTTTAGGTAGCTGTTTCAAGGTTACCAAATTCTCATCTCTAGTCAGTATTAAAGTTATGTTCTTAAATATTTTATTAGTTTCTATTAATGCAATTTTGTAAATAAGAAACACAATTCTATTTGGTTTGAACAGATTTTAAGAAATTCCTCTTACACAAATGCATTTAAAAGGGGAAAGCATTTATGTATATCATTCCCTTAAAAATATTTTTCGGAGACTTATTGAAATGTATAAGGATGAGTGGCAAACAATGGTTTAAAAAAGTTGAACATAATTTTTATATAAAAAAATCTACAGTCGGCTTTCTAGTATATTTTCTTTATTTAAATCTCAAGGAGTATTAGGTTTTTTCTGCAAGAAAACATCAACTTCATGAAATGCCTGCCATGTCCATTTATCCTTTACCAAAAGAAAACACTGGCCGTAGCCTACGTGGGAGACACAAGAGAAAATGGACCACAGTTCTACCTAGCAAATCCGAAAAGCACCATGAACATGTGTCAATCATTTAGACCTTCGGTAAGATTCCCACATTCATGTAGGGGGTTTTAGAGGAAATAATTTTATTCTAACACACTGAAAACTACAAGTATTGTGTATTTTGGGTTTCTAGGTATAACTATAAATTTTTTCTTTGTATTTGTTATAAAATTCCATAAACATAGTCAAATAACCTAGTTATTCATGTGTTCTATAAGCACCTTTTGAGATCCTGATTTAAAATGGCATTAGATTAAACAAATCACTTTGGAATTAGAAATTAATTCAGAGTTCAAACATTCAAAGGGATAAACAGTACTATTTTAAAACAACAAAAAAAGAATTTTATATTCTAATTTTTCAGGAACAAATTACATGTTGATATATTTTATATACAACCATCCCAGAGACCAGATAGCATATACTATGCCTAAAAAACAAAATAAACCTTAAATAATAAAACTGAAGAATACAATTTTAATATCCAACATCTTAGATAGGAAATGTTGCAAGAAAAGTCCAACTCCTGAATCCTTGAAAAACTTTGAATGCAATAAAAGCAGTTTAAAGGGTGAAGGTGATGGTTACCAACACACACATAACTGGAACCTGTAGGGGAAAACGGTGTAAGTGAAGACATATGTGTCAAACGTCAAATTAACAAGCACAGAGGGAAGACAAAGCTATTAATAAATGGCATAAAAATTTAAGAATCCACTTGGCAATATCTTTCATCAGTTTAAATTACCTTATTCATGTTCTCCCTTAGGGAAAAGTTTGTTTTCTTATGAAGAATTACTTCTACAAGGTCACAGTAAAGTTTGAGAATGGATATCAACTATAGTAATAGTATATATAATGCAGTGAGGCATAGGACTTTTAAAAATATGTATGATTCATCTAATGTCAAGAAGAAAAAAAGCTTGCTGTTAATTTATGTGTGTGTCTAGGATTAAATGTAATGAACATTTTTCTCATGCAGACCATTGCTTTCCTGAAGTACCCTTAGTTAAACTGAAATCAATTTATTGTTAACTACTTAGCAATCAGTGTTAAAGTTAATAGTATGTACACACATTATGGGGAAAAAAATTGACCTCTTGTCAGTAGCAAAAAGCATCAGTAAGCTAGAAGAAAGAGATGATCATTTTCATGAATTTCAGTCATTTGATATATTATAGCTATTTTGGAAGAGCATCTAGCCACAACTCTAATGGAAACTCCAGATTTATTCTTAATATAAACTGAAGAGTGGCTTTTTAAAAAGGATTTCTGTTTGTTGTGTTTTCTAAAATTAAAACAACTCCTCCCACCGTCAAGCCCCTAAAAGACCCTGCTACCATGATGTAAGATAATTCCACATGTGAAACATTAGTTAAGGTTATAACCAACCTAATAAATGCCATAAAGTTACTTCTGAAACAATCCAACAAGAAACACTGTACACATGGTCTACACTCTTTACCAGCCTACCCTCACTCAATCCATGGCTACTGAAGTCACTCATTTCCAAACTAGTCAGGCTGTAACTGAAATGCCTGGTCTTAAGTTCTCATCAGCCAATTGGAGGGCAGTCCCAGAGAGTCCAGAAGAGCTCTGGTTCATCTCTGGAGACAAAAAAACTCCTTAACAATGCTAAGTGTGACTGACTGATGAGGGCAGAGAGTCATTTCAGTCTGAAATCTCTTGACCCCTCCCTAAAGAATGACTTGATATAAAGGGGAAAACCATTCCTACAGGATGCCAGAGTTACAGTCGCCACAATGTCAGTGCTAAAAGAGAGAATACACCTTTAATCCAGGCCATAATCCAAACCCAAAGCACTCCACTGCAACAGAGCCTGAATGGGAACTAGGCTGCAGGCCATTCCCTTACGGTTTCCAACAGGATGGACAATGGTTGTAATGCACAGTGCTGAAATAGAGATATCAATTTCTCCCACAGTAGAATGAGATCATACACTATACATTAGACTGAGACTAATACAGCAGTAACTAACTCCTTCATGATTTATGGAGAGGGGGCCTGAAGCTAATTTTTAGGATCAAGGCATTCTATTTTGAAATTATTATATCTATGTACATAATATCTATTTTCCTCATAAGACACATGTATATTCTGTTGTAAGTGTACAAAGCATACCCTGACCAATATATGTAGGATGATCACTTTTATGCAAAAATTTTAACAGAATATACATTTGTGCAAGTAAAATAAAAAATTTTATGGAAGGAATTGCAAGGAAAGGTTAACAATTACCAGAGAAGAACCAGAGTGAAGGGCTTTCATATTTCACTTTTCACTTCTATCTTTCTATTTTTCAAAAGTAATTGAAATTTCTGGGAACCAGCAGTTAGCATAATGGCTATGTCACTGGTCTCCCACGTAGTCGACCGCGGTTTGCGTCCCGGACCCGGTGTCTTAAAACTCACGCTGGGCGCGTGTGCTTGTGTGCCCAAGATCCCGAGAGGAGAATGGAGGAGAAGGGATTGCGGCGTGACCATCCCCGCTGGGGGGTGATTTCTCGCTTTCTGTCTCTATGTCTCTCTTTGTCTGTCTGGCGAGCACACGCGCCCTATAGCGAAAATCTCTCTCAAAAAAAAAAAAGTGATTGAAATTTCTGATCACGTACTTGCATTCTTTATTTTATTTTATTTTTTTAAAGATTTTCCCCCCAACAGGGTGCATGTGCTCACCAGAAACAGACAGAGAGAGGGAAAATGAGAAATCACTGCATGAGGATTAGCCAGGCTGCAATCCCTTCTCCTCCATTTTCCTGTAGGGATTCTAGGCAAACACACATGATTTTCAAGCTGCCAGATCAGGGGCTTAAACCTCAGACGGCCATGTAAGAGTCCTGCACCACCTTACCCACTACACCATGTGTTTACATTGTTTTAAGTTTTTAAAATTACCACCAGTTGGGGGCCAGCAAATGGCATGGTGGTTAAGGGTGCTGGACTCCAACATGGCCAACCGTAGTTCAAGTCCCTGACCTCATGGCTTGCTTTCTCATTTTCCTCTGGCTCTCAATTCTGTCCCTCTCTGGTCAAATTAAAATATAAATAAATAAAGTTAAATTTAAAAATTATTTAAAAAACATTTACCACAAGGTGTGTACGTCCACCAGACTGAACAAAGAGACAAGAAGAAAAAGCACCTCACTCCCCGTAGGGCATGGTCACACCACAGTCCCTTCTCCTCCCTTTCTCTAACCTGTCAGGATTTTAACCATGGATGCACATGCACCTGGCGTGTTCTTCAAGCCACAAGGCTAGGATGTGAACTGAGGTCAGTCACGTAGAATCTGACTCCTTTAACTGCTAGGCAACAGGGGCAGCCCCATATTGCTTTTATTTATTTATTCTGCCTACAGGGGTTATCTGAGCAGTAAAATGAACATAGTATTTTGTTTCCATATTTTTAATTCTCTATATTAAAACACGCCTATAAATGTTATATAATGCAGTATTAAAATTGTAATAGAAAAAAGTCTCAATTTGAGCATGTTAACACACACAAAAAAAAATGAGTAGGATTCATTCAGAAAACATTTACTGGGCATTATTATGTACCAGGCACTATGCCACGAGTCAAGGACACAGTATTCAACAGAATGGTAAAAAATAATAAAATGATTATTGTCAAACTTTAAACAAGTTAAAACAACTTCAAACTATCATAAGACAAGGCATCAAAAGCTGAAAGAAGTAGTTTCCCTAGGTTCAGCCAGTTACCTAGCAAGAGGTAAAGTGAGGAATAAACCCTGGAAATCCTATGCCAAGGTGTCACCCTAACACACCCTTTGCATTGTCTCCTTGTCTATGCACTCTGAATGTTTTAGCCCTTTACGGATGGGAAATTTAAAGTTCCCAAAATAAACTGGCTGTTGTATATGCAATCACTATTAAGTAACAGGATTAACTGAATGGGCAATAATGGGGAATAATGTATCCTCTTTGATATCAAAAAAACAGTGAGGAAAACAAAGGACACAATTCATAGGAGAATATGTTAAATCTAGTGGAATCCGAACAAATGCAAGGATTATGGTGATTATATCTGTACTGTATTTTTAGAGATGTTAGAAAACAAACTATCTGGTTGGAAAAGTCATGATGCATTTTTGCATAGAAAAATAGAAATATACATCATAACTTTTTCAAGGACCCAGTAAAAGAAAAATAGTACAAACTAATTGGCCCTTAATAGTTTTAATCCAACAGGAAATAAGTATATACAATTGTGTCTAAAACTATTGTTGAAAACTTCTCTATACATAAAAAACATACTGGATATATACGTGTGTGTCTGTGTGTGTGTGTGTGTGTGTGTGTGTGTGTCTGTGTGTATTTACTTCTCTTTTCCATTTGAACTAAACTTCTGGCTAACAGCTTTTAAAACTCAGTATTTTTATTATCAAGATTAGAGGTACCTTACATTGCCAGTCCAAAGTGAATATACTAAAGACTGTCCACCTATCTCACACACTTTAAAAGACAAGGAGGGGCCAGCAGGTGGCACGGTGGTTAAGGCACTGGATTCCCACATGCCCAACCACAGTTCAAGTCCTGGACCTATCAGCTTGAAAATCACATGGGGCATGAGTGTGTATCCCAGGAGGAGAATGAAGAAGGGACTATGGCGTGGCCATTCACCTACGGGGTGATTTCTCGCTTTCCCCCTCACTGTCTCTCTCTGTTTCTCTCCAGCAAGAGGATGTGCCCTGTGGTGAGAGCCTAAAAATCAAAAAAAAAAAAAAAAATAAGAATAAACCTTGAAGTTGGTGGACAAGAAAGTCTCTTTAGGATCTATCTCAGTGTATTTGGTACAAATTAGGTGCAAAGACTCTCTGCAGGCAGAATTAGCCACTGGAGAACCAGCAATTAAAAAGGCAACATCATCTATAACATGGCAGTACAGCATTCTACAGGAGGATAAAGATATCAAGCAAAATATCATGGTGTCTCCACATCTATATTATCGTATATGAAAAGCCATATATGTCCTTTATGATAAAGCATTAAAATAGAGAAGGAAATAACTCACCTCTAATCACATTATTTAGAGATAATCACTATCAACATTTAACATATTTCCTTCCAGTCTTTTTCTACATACAGTGTTTAAATCCTACTGCACATATGAGACTTCAAGAAGTTTGTTTAAAAACAGAATTAAACTATGAGTTCATTCTGGTGCAAACAATTTTCACAGTCCACCCTTGGCCTCAGCCATACAGGATCCCAGACACACATGCACATTTAGTGTGGACAGGAAAGCCTTGGGATGCACACCTAGGGCATTCACATGTGGCTTCAGCACTGTAGAGTACTGGACGACCACTGCACCACTGCAGCCGGCCTCAAGTCCTACCGCCAAACTGACATTGTGTGAGTAATGTTTCCCAGGACATTAAAGTTGTTTATGATTATAATTATTAATGCCTATATAATACTCCCTGTGAGGCTCTGCCACAATTTACTTATCTCTTCTCCTAAGGTAAGGAAATGAAGTGGTTTATTTTCTCAACTACAGCTAATGTCATAATGAACACCTCTCGGCATAAATCATGACTTCATACAGAATTACTGGTTGTGGGAAAAGCACTGGAGCAGCAAAATGAAATGCTCTGTGAGGCAATTCCACATGGGAAGATTCACGTCGAGAAAGCTCCTTGTGTACACCAGACATGCACATGTCCATGATCTGGGGCGGAGCTAGGGGTGGACAATGGCATCAAGACCCTACTGAGGGTTCCATTTCTCTTTTTCTTCATCATGAAAGAAGTGAAGAAATAAACTTTAAATAATAAATAAGAATTACTAGTTTGCATACTAAGTTTGCCACATATGAAAATAAAAACAATATCCACCTTCCTTACTCTTGGCCTAGCTATATGTATGATTTCCGCAGATGTCTTGAAGTATACGTTCAAGGTAATCATTATTTTATAGCTAAAACCACATCGATATTATAAAAATTTTTGGTAAATTCATTTTTAAATGGTTTCATTAGAAGCATAATTTGGTACCAGCAGTTAGTGTAATGGCTATGTCGCTGAACTCCCATGTAGTCAACCGTGGTTCGAGTCCCGGACCCAGTGACTTAAACTTACGCCAGGCGCGTGTGCGTGCATGTCCAAGATCCCAAAAGGAGAATAGAGGAGAAGGGATTGCAGTGTGGCCACCCCCCTTGGGGGGTGATTTCTCACTTTTTGTCTCTCTGTTTCTGTCTGGCAAGTGCACATGCCCTATAGCAAAAACTTCTCTAAAAAAAAGAAGAAGCATAATTCAAAATTACTAATGATTTAGTCTCTGAAGAGAACTACACTAAACAGAGTAGAAAACAGATCTCAAATCATTAACCCTTAGAGACAGTATTGCCACAGTAGCAAGGAAATTCCCAAGTCTGTTTGTATTTTGTGTTTTGAAGAGTTCTTCACTTTTTTCTCCTCATTTTGAACAGCAAGTTAGACATCTATCACTAGAAAAAGTAAATCAACAGAGACTATCTCTTGTGCTGGTTCCCTCACAGGGACAACCACGCAGTCAGAACACGGTTACCTGTAGTAACCAGGCATCACGATATGGACTCCCGCGCTCGGCTGGCAGATAGCCTCAGCATTCTTGTCATCCATTTTGCGCACAGAGTCTGTGAAAGGTCCCGTAGCATTGATAACACATTTGGCTCTCACATCAAACTCCTGCCCTATGAAAGAAAGCAGCATTCATCACACATCCCATTTGTTTCTCTGCTCACTGATGCTGTGGATTATTAATTCATCTATTAACTTAACCTATGGCGAAGTATATTGCATACAGCACTAAGTGACTTGAGCAGCCAGAGTTATTGCAGAGCCAAACAAAAGGCTCGCATCTGAGTAAATTTACCAAAAATGAGTCCAAATTGAAGGAAGAGAAAGCATGCCACTCTTCCACGGAGGCTCTCAGTCTATTTTATGAAGCGCCCAGCATCATGGCACCAAACATGAAGGTGGAATGATTCAATAAGCCGCTTTCTCCTTAAAATTCAAATATGTAAACAGCAGTTGGGAACCAGCAGTTAGCGTAATGGCTATGTAGCTGGATTCCCACGTAGTCGATCGTGGTTCGCGTCCCGGACCCGGTGGCTTAAAACTCACGCCAGGCACATGTGTGTGCGTGCCCAAGATCCTGAGAAGAGAATGGAGGAGAAGGGATTGCGGCGTGACCATCCCCTCTGGGGAGTGATTTCTTGCTTTCTGTCTGTCTGGTGAGCGCACACGCCCTATAGCAAAAACCTCTCTAAAAAAAAAAATTAAAAAATATGTAAACAGCATTGCTGTGACACAACATATTTCACAGTGCTGACTTGTTCAAAAAATACATATAGTAAATTTGGAACTGCCTACGTGGTCATAGAACCAGAGCAAGAATGAAAATCTAACCAAAGCTCAACATGATTGACTCTAACCATGTATAAATACACTGCCCGTGTCACTTAAATGATCCTTTGAAACTTGGCACATTTATTTCATTTTATTAATAGCATGTTTTTGTAAAGAAAATGAAATGCATTTATAGCTGTGGGAATTTAGTGGGCATGTATTATTATCATTATCATTATTTAACACAAAGGCAAAAATTGCCAAATCCCACAAGGGAAAATTTTCATGTTAAACCAGTCATTGTTGACAATAAGGAATATAATTAAGATGACTTTGAAACTTGGCTTAAATGAAAGAAAAGTGACAGAAAAATTATCATTCAGTCATAATATGAGCGAGGCAAGATGCTAAGAAATACCTCCCTCCCAGAGACGTGCATACCTGTGAGGACATCCTTGCACCGGGCGCCGCTCACACGCTCTTTCCCCGTCTGGGGGTCTGTCTTCTTCAGCAAGCTCACTACCTCCATGTAATTGGCTGTGGCAGCCCCATACCTGGCAGCAGTGAGAGCGATGGCAAGGTTCATCCGTGCATCGTTGTGTTGTCCTGCAGCAGGAAAAAGCATCAGGGGAGGGACAGGAGTCACCTCGAGCCACGAACTTGTGGTACGGAAGTGTGTCACAACAGATATGTCACATCTGTCCCTGTCACCCAGAATATACATGATGGCTGGGCAGCTCTATAGGGCACAATGTGAAAATACATGGTCATTCTCAGTCAGGCATTTACCTGCCACTTCAGCAAGTGCATTTTCTGTATCGCAAAAATGGTGAAAAATATCCCTTTCCTACAGAGCTGACATCAATTATCTGACAGTTAAGAAACAAATCATTATTCTCTTGAGTGCTGGAACGCAGGCATATGTCAGACGTTTTCTAATACAGACATACCGTAAGCATCAAAGTGAAGCGACTCAGAACTTCAGAATATTTGACACCCCAACTGGTGTTGATGAACAATTTTCATGAGTATGTGCTCTATCTAATATTCAAAATCAAGAGCTTACTCTTCCATAGAGACTCTCTCAATATTTCATAAAAGCATTTTGCTTGGTTTAAATTTTGATTGGGACCCCTTAAAATGAAACTTTTTTTTTTTTAAATTGCACATAAAAGGTAAGAAATTAAGCAGGGCAAAATTTAATTACAGAACAATTCCTACCTGTATTGTTAAAGATTTATTGCTGAAAAATCCTAGTTAAAGAAAACTAAAGGGGAGGAGGAAGGGGGAAAGATGATTAATCACTTTAAAATACTGGCATCACTGGAGACTTTTTCTATTTATTATTGCCAGTGGAGTTAACGCTGACCAGGAAGAATTACTCTACATGCAGGGGCCAGGTTCTCTGTGCCCCGAATAATTAATTACCCAGGGCTAGATGTATTGAAGCAGGGTTCAAATTCCCACACATTGGGTTCAGTTCTATCAAGATAATACTGATAAAGGGATGAATTTGTAATGAATATTGTTGTTGATTTATGTCGCCCGCATACCAAACATTTAGTATAAATGGTTTATGTAAAGTTTCTTCCTTGTGATTCTGTCTGTGCAGGGCTAGAAGCACTACACAAGTAATCTGTTCCCACTAAAAGGGCAAAGTTATAAAGAGAGAATCAATGACTGAAGAGTCTGCCTCCCCTCCCCACAAACATCTTATTCTAAATCCACTGAACTAATACAATCAACCAAGAACCTGTCCCCCCAAACAAAATGCTCTATCAAGTGGAGAACATACATTAAACCTCAACATGCAAAATAAGGACTTATTTTATCCAGAAATTTACAGAATGAAGATAGGACAAGAAAGAAACAATGACAACAGCAGTAGTTGAACTGGAAGTGGGGAAAAAAGAGTAATGAATGATTTTATAGTTTAAATTAAACATGACCCTAAAAGTAGCTTAAAATAGTCAGTGAGTGTGTATATATTTTCTTTCATTTTGTTATTATACGGGGCATGCACTCTCCAGAGAGAGAAGAGAAAGAGGGAAAATGAGACATCATCTCCCAGAGGTTATGGCCACACCATAATCCCTTTTCCTTCATTCTCCTCTCAGGATATTGGGCATGCATGCACACACACACCTGACATGATTTCCAAGCTGCCAGGTCTGGGACTCAAACTGCACCAATTAGCAGTGGGATCTAGCACCTTAACTTCCATACCACCTGCTGGTCCATCATTAGGTATATACCTAAAGTTAAGTTTAAGAAACCCAACTTTTATAAATGTATGGCTTCTAGGACCAGCAGTTAGAGTAATGGCTATGTCACTGAATTCCCATGTAGCCGACCGCGGTTCAAGTCCTGACCTTGTGGCTTAAACTCACGCCAGTCATGTGTGTGTGAGTGACCAAGATCCCAGGAGGAGAATGGAGGAGAAGGGATGCGGTGTGGCCATCCCCCCTGGTGGTGGGGGGGGTGGGGGGTTTCTCGCTTTCTATCTCTCTGTCTCTGTCTTTCTGGTGAGTGCACACGCCCTATAGAAAAAAACTCTCCAAAAAAAAAGTAAATGAATATATGGCTTCTTATTTAAAATTGGGATATGCTCTACAAAGTTAACTGCATACAAATAGTCCAAAGAAGCTAAATAAAAACCCCTTTATAATCTCTTTAAAGGAGATTAAAGAGCACCTATTCCATCCAATCCTTCTAAAAGATTTATATAGACAACAATGAAACACCTCATACAACAGAGGGAAGTATTTTGTTGCATAAAAAAACCAAGACATGTTTGCTTTCACTATAGGCATACGTGGTACAGAAACTCTCACCATTCAGGTATGCCCAGATTTACTGAGAGGACAAGTCTCTGGAAAATGATGTGTGTAGGGACTAGTCAGCCACTCGCATCTGTGAGGTCCTCATTAGTGGATATTTGATCTCCAATCAAGGATCAAAAATATTTTTTAAAAAACGCATATTTGTTTGTCTGTACTAAATTTGTACACTCTTGTCATCATTCCCTAAACAACATAGTATGATAACTATTTACATAACATTTATATTGCATGGGGTATTACAAGTAATCTAGAGATGATTTAAAGTAAACAGAGTATTGGGCCAGCAGGTGGCATGGAGGTTACTGTGGCTGGATCCCACATGGCCAGCTGCAAGATCGAGCACTAGACTCAAGCTTAAAAAACAGGCTGGGATTGTGTGTGTATATATGCCCAAAATCCTGCAAGGAGAATGGAGCAGTGGTCACCCTCTCTGGAGACTGTGATTTTTCACTTTCTTTCTCTCTCTCTCGCACTCTCTCTCTCTCTCTCTAAGTATATGTGTATATATATATATACTAAGTATATATATATATATATCTTGCTCTCTGTCTCTCTCCAGAGAGAGCATATGCCCTGTAACAAAAAGCTTTTAAAAATAAACGGAGTATGTGCATATTTTATATATAAATATTATACCATTTTATATAAGGATTTTGGTATTCTGAGGGGTCCTGGAGCCAATCCCCCATGGATACTAAGGTACAACTATATTAGGTCATAAATTAAATCATTGTACAAAGGAACTAAGCAGAAATTCCACTTGTTAAATGACAGATGCCTTTCTAAGGTGGTATACTTACTATATAATTATGACTCTATGCTGACTTTTTAAATAAAAAAGTTCTTTTAATGCATTTTTAAAATATAAAATCTCATTGGAACAGTATTGATACAGTTCATCAAGCTCTATCACTTCCATATTAAGAAATGTCTCACTAATTAGCTTCTAAATCCCAACACACTGAAGGAAAACAAGATCAACCCCAGGTAAAATAGTGAGGTAGAAACAAGTTCCTTTGGTCCTTGTTCTTCCCCATCCAGCCTCAGCACCCAGTAGCTCATGCTTTGACTTGAATCCAGTATACCACTTATTACAAAGGCCCTTTATGATATGACCTGCTTCTTCCAGAGCTCTTCCATTTTCATTATCCTCCCATCAAGGACTGCCAAATTAGTTCCCTGAAAATCTATGTCATTTCGCAACTTCTTGCCTTTGCTATCACATATTCTAGCTGAGTGCCATTCTGAAGGCTCTGGAAGGCTTCTGTTCATCTTTCATAATCTGGTTCAAATATCTTCCCATGAAGTCTCCCCTTCTCTACACCCCTCTAAAGCAAAACTGTTCATCCTCCCAATGAATTAATAGTATGTCTTGTACATACATTTTCTCTTTTCTTTTTTCTTAAGCAAAAACTATTCAGTTCATTCAAAAAACACAAGAGAAAATAAATTTCATTTGCATCTTCTTTTTTTAAGGGTATGTGTACTCATCAGGGATAGAAAGTAAAAAGCACACTCCATTGGGCATGGTCACACCATAATCCCTTCTCCTCCATTTCTTCATTTCTCTCTCCCTTCAGGATTTTTGGGGACACACACACACACACGCACACGCGTGTGCGCACCGACAGGGTTTTCAGGCTACTAGGTCTGGGATTCGAATTCCACAGTCAGCCATGTGGGATCTAACCTCCTTAACTACAATGTCACTGACTGCCTCATACCATTTTTATAGTCTTCATGACACTATGCTCATTTATGTATCCGTCTATTTACAAAAATACTACGTCCTTGTTATAAGTCAGGCACAATGTTAAATTCAGGGAATGCACTGGTGAGAAAGATACAGGGTGATCTCTTATCATCAAGGAACTTGTGTCCCATTATTTTTAGTTATTTGTTTATTTATTTTTTGGAGAAGTTTTTGCTATAGGGTGCGTGCGCTCACCAGACAGAGACAGAGAGATAGAAAGCAAAAAATCACCCCCCAGGGGGGGTGGCCACGCCTCAATCACTTCTACCCCATTCTCCTCTCAGGATCTTGGGCACGCACACACACACGCCCGGCGTGAGTTTTAAGCTACCGGGTCTGGGATGCGAACCGCGGTCGACTACATGGGAGTACAGCAACATAGCCATTACGCTAACTGCTGGTCCTATGTCCCATTATTGTATGGGTCCATGTCTCAGGGGAAGACAGAAGAAATCTTACTTGTTCATCATCTTTTTTTTTTTTTTTTGCTCTCATTAGTACCAAATACCAAAATAGGTGTTCAATAAATGTTGAATTTAGTCATAGTCCATTCAGTGTGTTAAACTAACAGGTATTGAAAGTCTTCTCGCTGACTGTAGAATAGAATATTTTGTCTCTTGTTAAAGAAATTTCAGACATTAGTAAGTTGATGATGAAAAATTTAAAGAAGGTGGCAGGAAATCCCAGAAATGTATAAAATCTGAAGTTAATCCCAAACTAACCTTTATGTTTAAGCTGAATAAGTGAGAAGAAAGGAGGTATAGTTATGAATGATTCCCTTAGGAATTATCCTATACACTGACCTTTGCTCTTCAGAGAAATGCAAACACATTATTATTAGCTTCTAAAAATCGAGGAACAAGTACTTGACCCCCCTCCCCTCCAAAAACCAGTAGTTCACACTTCCATTAAGCAACCTTCTTCTTTCCAGACATTCAGCCTAAATCATTTACTTTCTTGTTCACCCATTACCCTGAGATACCCAGATGCTCACAGTATATGTTTTAAAATAAATACATTTTCATTACTTTTTACTAAATTTCCCCAACTCTCTTTCCTGACATTTTGAAAGGTATCTCTATGCCTCTTGTAATTTTATTTCTGGAGGAAAAAAGTTTTTGACAACACTGCATGTCATTGGAATGTGATACAATCATCTCAAATCCCTACCCAATTGATCTGCTTATTAAGTTTAGATTTTCAAATCTGTTTCCTCTGAGCCAGGCAACATTGTACTGTGTTTCACTGATCAGTGAATAGCTTTACATTGGCACCTACACAAGGATCCAGACGGGGACTGTGAAAATCTGTTCCCTACTCTGTTCTCTTTTGCACTTGAAATCTTACATATGTGCGCATACTGAGCTTACAATTCGTAGGAGAGGAAGCACATAAGAGGTGAAACTATAACTGTTTTCCCTTGTTTAGAAAAACAAAATATAAAATCTACCCACCAAAAAGAATGAAGGCTGGTGGTGGAAGAGAAGATTTTGCCCTACTCAACAGCCTTCCACACGTGATAGTGAGAGATAGTTTTCAGTGAAAAATGCATGACCACATATATTTTAGTATGTATCCATCTAAAAGATAGGTCTCAGATATAAATATTTTTAAGACTAGCAATATTGTTCTCCTCTGAATCAAAGTCTGGCAACTAAGTTAACATGTAAAATAGCTGAAAAAAAAGGGAAAAATAATCACTGAATGTGTAAAGGGTATAAAGAATGAGTAAATATATTTAAAAAAAAAAACAGGTAATAAATTACCCAGCATTTTTCCATTTCTTCAAGTCTAAAATTCTATGAAGCTCTGAAAGTACGCCTTCAACCTCTCTTCTAAAAGGCAGCATACTTTTAAATGGCCCTTCACTGTGCACAGACCCATATTTATTCACTTATATTACAGTTACCTACCAAGATAGAAAGTCCAATGGTAAGAAAACACAGTTCTTAATTAAAATAACATCTACCTGTTACTTCATCATCAATTAAAAACGGACAGTGCTGAAATGCTGAGAATATTTCCTTCCATCTCCCTGTGTCCTGACCTGGATCTTGACTAATCACTTTGACTACTTCTGGGGAGGCTGAGGGCGGAAGGTGAAATAGAAAAATAAATCCCTAAAGCTTTAATCCCATTGCCAACACCACACAACATGCTTCATTGTCCTGTACTGAAGGTATCACAGTGATCTCTCTGGCAGCTTCCACTTCACCGTCAAACAGACCAAACTTGAGCTGATTTCATATAACTACTATATGAAAAACTTCTCTTTTTATTGGGAAGAGTACAGGTCGAAGCAGAGCAAAATAGGTGTGTACATATGCATGTGTATGTGAGGACACTACTAAATTCTGTTTTAAGTGTGTGTGCCTCTATGACACACACACACACACACACACACACACATTATATATATATATATAATTAATGTTGTTATTGTTTGTTTTTTGTTTTCATCTATAGTTCCTGTCTCGGAAGCATCTGGCCTTTTGTTCTAGGTTCTTGATACAGTTCAGAAACAGAGACAAAGGTGAAAGACAGTCTGACCTGCTCCTCCCTTCTTTCCACATGCTCATTTTCTCCCCAAGGCAAGCCACAGAACTAGCCCCAAGTGGGCCACAGAAACATGAATCTTTGGCAACTTTCAAAAACTGCATTTTAGAGGGTTCCTGCCCCACACAGAGAGGAAGGAACGCTGCACAGAATCTGAACAGACAGGCTTTGCTGGGTTTCTTTACCCAATCTAGTAGCATTTTATGCCTACACAATGAAGACTTCATAAAACAAAAGGACAGGGTTCTAGAGCTTCCAGATAGAAGACGTAAGAGGTTCTTGGGAGGAGTGGTTTCCAGAGAGGACATGGAACCTCCATGTCCCTTCTCACATGTCTTGTCCTATGAATTTCCTCCATTTTTACCTTTGGAAATATCCATTCTAATAAACTGGCAAATATAAATGTCTTCCTGAGTTCTGTGAGCCAGGGAGAGAAGGGATTGTGAGAACCCTAATTTGTAACTGGTCAGAAGTTCTGAAGGCCTGGACTTGTGACTGGTGTCTGAAGTGGGAGTAGTCTTGTAGGACTGAGTCCCCAATTTTGGGATCTGGCACTTCCTCCAGGTAGACAGTGTCAGAATTAAACTACACTAAAGTATACACCCAACTGGTATCTGCTGCAGAGTTGATTAATTGCTTGCTGGTAGGGGACAATTCTCTGTACTTTTTGGGATCACAGAAGTGATTTGTGTTGACTGCCGAGTGAAAGTACAGGAGAAACTGAGTCTGGCTTTTTAATCTATATTTTCAGAATACATATGATGAGTACACTTGAAAAGGAAAACTTGACATGAAAACATAATCTTCATTGTTAACTGTGACAACTGCAATTTCTAAAAGTAAATCATTTATAAAAGTGATAATTTATATGAGAAATGGTAGGGGTCATGGAAGCACATGGGGCAGTATAAGAAGAATGCATCTTATAGGATATGGTCAAATGGTTATGGGCTCAAAAGGATTTGATTGCAACTTCTGGGGTATCACTAACTAGACCAGGGGAATGCGGGCAATGTACTGTACTCCTCTGGGCTTCAACATCTTTTTATAAAAGGAGAGAAGGAGGGTACCTCTGAAATTATAGAATGCATATAATGGCTAATCTTTAATCACTTTAAATCCCTTTCAAGATTTTTACTCACATATTTTTATCCATTTCTGGTTTTTTTCTTCTTTGCCCTAGCCCATCCATTGGGTTGTCAGGAAAGTCGTGATATATTTTTCTGTTTTCTTCTATGCAAAAATGCATCATGACTTTCCAGTGACTGAATATAAGGGACTGGGGTCCCAGCTGCTATGGTACAGTGGTAACACAGCACCCTGAAAAGCTGGAAGCCACAGGGTCAACCATGGGTTTGGATTCCAAGTTGGCCTGAAAACATGCCAGGTGCACACTTGAGCACCCAGAATCCTGAAGTCTTAGAAAGCTAGGGAAAGAGGATCACAGCATGATAAGACTCTGTTGAAGGTGCTTCTCTTGCTCTCTTGCATACATATGCTCTCTATTATAAAAGAGAAAGAGAGAGGCAAAGAGAGACTGGGCATTAACAAAAACGCATGCTTCATGAAAGAAATCAGAAAAAAACACTCAAAATCATTCTCTTCCATTAGATCTAGAATTATAACTAAATATTTATTTGATTAGCTTTTATGGCCAATGTAGTAAATTGCGATAATTGCCCCAATTTTTCACCTCTCCTTGTAGCCATGCGCTTTGTTGTAAGTCTTCAGAGTCCTCTCTCACTCTGATTCTGCACTCAGCGATGTGAAACTATTTTGGTCAATGGAACATTAGTGGACATGATCAAAGAGGAGGCTCAGAAGAGCACTTGCATGTTTCTGTTGTGCTCTTGTGCTCTGCCAATGCCATGAAAAGGACGTGCTCAGGTTATCCTGCTGGTACCAAGAAGAGGATGAGAGGCAACCAGTGCAGAGCCCGGTCATGCCAGCCAAGGCCGTCTGGTACCAGCTGACAGTTAACCCCTCCAAAAGAGAGTGGAAGTTCAGTAAAGACCAGAGATTTGTCTAGCCAATCCCAGACAAGGGGAAAAGAGATATCTAAATGGTCACTCCAATACATGGGCAATAAATTCTATTTCTATGCTACTGATGTTCTGTGGTTGTTTGTTATGCAGTACTGAAGCAATACCTAGTATAACAGGCAATGTAGCAGTGTTACAAAGTCAATCCCAACTTAAATGCAGGTTCTATCTTCAAAACTGTACTCTAAGATAGTTAGTTAGAATTCCATTCATTTTCCTATAGAAATGCTGTAAGTAAAAGGTGATCACTTTGTTGCCACAAGAGCTATTTACTGTGTACCTGAGTAAGGGAACTGACAATGATTCTAATAGTGTTAGTGCTTACCCTTCCTTCCCACTTATGTTAAATTTTGAGATTGACTCTAGTGCCCAGTTGTAAGAAAAGAGCCTAAGTCATTCATTTTCAAGAACAGCTTAACAAAAATTGATTAGCCTGTAGATGTGACAAACCTAGCAAGTCCATATTCCCAGAAAGCTCCTGAACAAATGAAATGCTACTAGAGGTTTTCCTTGAGAAATGACTTCTCAAGATGGTGGCTGGTCACCAGCCCTTGGCTCCTTTAACTTCCTGGTTCTTCTTCCTCCTCGGGATATTTAGCAAGCCTTTTTTGTGTGCTTTTCCTGAGACTGCACCCTTCCATCAGAAAGGAAAGGGGACAATAAATGCCTTATAAGGAAATAATGAAACTCGGGCCACACCTGGGTACTACTACACAATACTCAGCCAATGAGGAACTGGGAGAGGAACTAAAGTACTAGGGAATAAATTGTTTGTTGTAACTATTTTGGGCATGCTTGTCCATCAGATGCCCGATCTGGAAAGACCACCATTAAAGTCTCACCCCATGTCTCCATGTGCATTCTTTGGCATTGGATGAACACGTTTCTCACATCAAACACAAAGTTTGTTCTTTCATGCCCCTGACATTTTGTTCATGTTGTCCCTACAATGGCACATCTTACTCACCTGTAAACTACTCAATTTTTAATCCTTTCTTCTCTGGTTCCTTTTAGACACAATAGACTTCCCTCTTCTGTTTCCATGGTACTTTGTAGATAAATCTATTACAGCAAAAACTATATTCTAAATACTTGCACTCAATTCTCAACTCATGTATCAAGTGCTTTTAATATGCTAGAATTATACTAGGTACTGGTATTATAATGGACATCCAAATAGGCATATATCTCTGGGACTAGGAAATCTTAATTCTAATAATATAGTCCCTGAAAAACAGAGTACATCTTACTCAATTTTGTTTATTTAGCCCCTACCATAGCATATGTTACCTGAGAGTCAAATATAAATGAATGAATGTACATGACTACATAACACAATTGCAGGTCAGAGAGTACTCAAATAATACACACACACATGCACGCACACACACACACACACACACACACACACACATATACATATACATATAAATATATATTTGAGGCTTAAAGATTCTAGCGGGGGGGGGTGCAGGTGGCATGGTGGTTGGAGCACTGGACACCCACATGGTCAACTGTGGTTGAGTACTAGACCTGACAACTTGCTTTTGCAATTTCTCTCTCTCTCTCTGGTCAAATTAAAAAGTAGTACAAATAAATAAGATAAAATAATTTTTTTAGGTCCCTAATTCTTTTAGGGGCCAGCAGTTGGCATAATGGCTACGTTGCTGGACTCCCATGTAGTCGACCACCGTTTGAGTCCTGGACCCAGTGGCTTAAACTCACGCTGGGCGTGTGTGCATGCATGCCCAAGATCCCGAGAAGAGAATGGAGGAGAAGAGATTGCGGCATGGCCATCTCCCCTGGGGGGTGATTTCTTGCTTTCTGTCTCTCCGTCTCTCTCTCTCTCTGTCTTTCGGGTGAATGCACATGCCCTATAGCAAAAATCTCTCAATTTTTTTTTTAAAAAACAATAATTCTTTTAAAAAGATGTATTTAAAAAAGAAAGATTCTAGAAAAAGTTCCTAATCTCTCAACCATCATTCCTACTATAGTCATGTTAACTACAGAGTCAAGGACACTATTATCTTGAAGCTAACTACTTTGTTACCTAGCTACCTAACAAAGGAAACACAATGTCTCCTACCATAAATTTTTTTTTTTGGGGGGGGCAGGGGAAAGGAGCAAAGGGAAAAGGCCAATAGTCAAGTTCAGGCAAGCAGGAGTTAGATGTATGACTAGGGCAATAAGTAGTATAGTTATTAATTACTTAAGTATTTATTGAGCATTTATTTTATTTTATTTTATTTATTTTTTGGAGGGGTTTTTGCTTTAGGGTACGTGCGCTGGCCAGAAAGACAGAGACAGAGAGACAGAAAGCAAGAAATCACCCCTCAGGGGGGATGGCCACACTGCAATCCCTTCTCCTCCATTCTCCTCTCGGGATCTTGGGCATGCATGCACACACGCCCAGCGTGAGTTTAAGCCACTGGGTCCAGGACGCAAAGCGCAGTCGACTACATGGGAGTCCAGCGACATAGCCATTACGCTAACTGCTGGTCCCTTGAGTATTTATTGTGAGCCAGGTGCAGTGTCAGGCATTAGAGAACCATTGATCAGGGAGAATAACACTCTACCTTAGTCTCTGCTCAATGGAACCTAATGAAAGGTCAGATAAAACTAAGTAAAATAAGTTGATTAGACAATTATGAAGTGCAATAATGGCAACAAAGGGAAAAAATAAAAGAGGGAGAAGAAATTCCTGGAGCAGAGGCCATATTTTAGAAATTAGGGGCAGTGGTCAAGATAAGCAAGAATAGAGAAGCAATGAGAAGGCAAGTAAGTTCTAAGATCAAGACCACCTATAAACTTACATCACTGTTAATTTATAATTACATACAAAGCTTACATGAAGCATAAAGTTCCAGAAATGGGACTGTGATGTTAGCATAACCCCAATATGTTAACCTGCAAAATGATGAGTTTTTTCCCTTTCATTTATACTTTAAAGTATTTGCCTAGTTTTACATACATTTATCAGGAAATAAGTTTTAAAATAGTTCTGGATTGATGTACATCTCTGCTGGAAATGTCTTCTAGTACAGACATGAAACTCAAAATAAAAGCATAATATTCCAAGTTTATGAATTGGAATAATTTGCTGTCACCCATCTATACTACAGTTCTCAAGAAGGGACACCTGTTAGCATGGAACATGTAATCATTTTTATTATTAAATACAAAGGTACAATTAAATGCAGGCACAGGATGTGACCTGCATCATAATTCAACCCAGCCTTTCTCCTCACAATATCCTTTTCATTATTGTGGGCCTTTTGTTCCTTCGTGTTTCTTTTGTCTCACTCTAAGTTCTCTATAAGCTATTTACAATCTGAATAATTAGCAATCAGGGAGGATCTGTGGTCTTTGGCCTCATGTAAACGAAACATTGTGAGGTACCTTAACGTGACATATTCAAGTACATAAAGTTTCTGTACCCCAAGGACTTTCCTTTCTTGAAAAGTTTTAAATGAATCTAATGAGGAGTACATTTTCTACTTTTCAAACACTTAAGAATCCAGCTAGAGTTGAACAAAAACGAAACTACATTTAAACTGCAAACAACAGAATGCTTTGGGTGTTCATTAGCTATTTCTGTACAAAAGTATTCTATACATTAGTTTACAATGAAGACTCCCTGCGCCTACTCCAGGCAATCAATACTCTCTCTAGCATAAGCCTAAAATATTTTGTATACTTTTAAAGAAGAAAAGGGACAAAAAGGGGCAATGTAAAAAAATTAATTGAAATGAAGTTGGAAAGTTAGGAAGAGACAAACTACAGAGACTGTTTTTACCTACCAATTATGTGATCTACGAACCCTGGGTAAACTCCCATGCTTTTTTGTAAAATGCATAAAATTTACTGATAAGCCTTCTTCAATTGTCTAGCTTTGAGGATAAAAGTCTTTCTTTCCTGAAAGCTAGAGTCTAGACAGCACTGCATCTTAATACAAAAAATTCATAACAAAAAATACTTTTATTTATTTGGAGAGGTTTTTGCAGGGCATGTGCAGGTGCCAGAAAGACAGAGACAGAGAGGCAAAAGTGAGAAATCACCCCCCAGGGGGGATGGCCACACCACAATCCCTTCTCCTCCATTCTCCTCTCGGGATCTTGGGCACGCACGCACACGTGCCGGACTTGAGTTTAAGCCACCGAGGCTGGGACTCAAACTGTGATTGACTACATGGGATTCCAGTAACATAGCCATTATGCCAACTGCTGGTCCCCAAAAAAAAACCTTTTCTAAGCATACCTTCGATGCACTTATTTTGCAAATATTCACTGAACACCTACCACATGTGGGGACTGAGCTATCACTGTGGGTAGCAAAGATCGGACAAGCTGTCCCAGTATTCTGAGATACAAGAGCAAGTTCACATGGGAAAGTCACATGCTCCTAAAATTCTTTCCTGGCACGTTTCCTCTTTCATCTGTACTTTTGCTAAAATGTCACCAAACATAGTGGTCCAGACATATCTTCCTTTTTTCTCTAAAGTTACAGGATGATTTCTCAAGCTTTTTTCACAGAAGTGTGTGCTTAAATTCAAGTCTAATTTCTACTGACTATGAAACTTCATGCTAGTTGCTTCACCTAAGGTTGTATTTGCTCATTTATGCGAGGAGAATAACAATGGGAGTGACACAGTTATCATGAGGAATAAGTGAGATAGGTAACTCACGCTAGGACATAATAGTTCTCAATAAAGATTAAGTTTTACTATGAACAATTTTTTAAAAAAGGAAACAGAAGGGCCAGCAGTTAGCATAATGGCTATGTCGCTGAACTCCCACGCAGTCGACGGTGGTTCGCGTCCCGGACCCAGTGGCTTAAAAACTCACACCGGGTGCATGTGCGTGCGTGCCCAAGATCCCGAGAGGAGAATGGAGGAGAAGGGATTGCGGCGTGACCATCCCACCTGGGGGGTGATTTCTCGCTTTCTGTCTCTCTGTTTCTGTCTGGCGAGTGCAGGCGCCCTATAGCGAAAAACTTCTCCAAAAAAAAAAAAAAAAAGGAAACAGAAATTGGAGGGAGTCTGGCCTCATAGCACAATTGGTTAAGCCCTGTGTATAGGGAACTGGATCCCATATTGCTGGCCACAGTTCAAATCCTGGTCCCGGGAGCTTGAAAAACATGTCAGGTGCATGTACATGAGTGTCCAGGATCTTGATGGGATTAAAGAAAGAGAAAATGAATTGTGGCAAATCTAAGGGGAGGCTCTCTCTCTCTCTCTTGCTCTCTCTCTCTCTCTCTCTCCCTCTCTCCCTCCCTCCCTCCCTCTCTCTCTCTCTTACATGTGCACATATACTCTGAGAATTTAAAGAAAGGAAAAAAAAGACCAGAAAACCAAGACTATGTTCAAGACCATTTTTTTCCTATACTTATAAGATATGCTTATTGTCTAAAATACTTGAAACACAAGGAACAAAAACATAAGAGCTCTGAAGAATCTATTCGTTCTAAATGGTTTCATTGCTTGTCATTTTGGCAAACTCCCCTTGAAATGCGTAACAACTAATCTTTATTCCCTGCACATCATGAATATTGTTTGCTCTTTTTGCCTCTTTCTTTCTCTACCCACTTTTCACCACTGATATATGAGGGGTTTTTAGGTTTTTTGGTTTTGTTTTATTTTTCATTTTTGAATGTTACAAAGGATAGGAAGACAGAAGCACAGTTTCCAATCCAGAGGAAAATAATGTTGACAGGATAATATATCATTCCAAACTATTAGAATTACCAAATTTTCAACCAGAAGGTTTCGTTTTTTCTTCAAAACGAGAAAGCCTCTGCCAGTTTTTACAAAGGAAATCAACACTGGCCGTAAATTTTCATGCGCTGGGAAAGGTCAGAAGCCCTAAATCCTAATCCCTTAAACAGCCACTAACTGTGTGTTTCCGTAGCAGATGACTGTCTGGTGTTCTGTTTCAGTTTGGTTCTGTTTCTCAGCATCTAGCCCCCCTTTCCCATCTTATAAGCCTTTTGGAGAGAAAGTGTACCCTTTCACAGGAGAGGAAGAAAGACCCACAGGGATACAGTCTCCACCAATCAAATGTCCTCGATACAGACTTCAATCGAGAGCTAGTGACCCAAAGAACGTCCAGTCCGGAGGTGGAGGCCACGGCAGCAGTGACTAGGATGTCGGCAGCTGCGAGGGAGCAAGATGTGACATGCAGCAATCAGCGACAGTGTGGGGCACTGGTTCTGGGCAGAGTTTTCCCCATGGCTGTGGTTGCTGAAAATCATTTTAAGGGCCTTGTTGTTCAAGCGAGGTCTTCGGCCTTTCCAACATTTCTGCCTGCTGTTCAGTATCCTCTCAAGATACTCCTTTTCTTAAGTCAATCAGATTTTTTTTTTTTTTTTTTTTTTTTTGCCTACAACTGAAAACCTGGGCAAGGCTCATCCACTGTGCCTCAGTTTCCTCATCATTTGAGACACAGAATGCAATCTGAAAATTCCTCAGGTGCCTCTTACCTCTACCAATTTTTATAAATTATAACCACAAAATTCCAAATTTCAAATAAACTAAAAACTCAGTAAACTAATCATATAACAAGTCTGATGAACTAACGTCTTCCTTAAAAGGACTAGCAAAAGCAAGTGAATCCTTTCCTCACATGGAACCATCTTTCAGTCCCCCTTGCCTCATTTGTGTGTGAGTACATGCACACAACTTTTTACAAAATGCTGGAATGGCTCAACTGGCCCCAGGGGTGACTCCAAGTGTGAGCTACATAATAAATACATGGAACCATGTGCTAAGGGCCAACTGGGGAATTCTTAACAGGAAGCAGCCTTTTGAGAACCTTTATCAGTTTCATAGTGAGGCCTGTATCTTATCAGATGTCTCCCTCTCTAATCACAGAAAGATTCCACACCTTATCGAATTGTTATCGGATAAGTCTGATCAGAGTCCAACACCCTGATTGTCTAAAAAGAATGTTACAAGGACATTTACATGAAAAGCAGGCTAACTTGTAGCTGTCTAGGGAGGGCACTGGCCGTGGATTCAGAATGCCTGAGATCAAGACCTAGTCCTCCACCTGCTAACAGCTTCTAGGCACATACATCCTTTTCCTCAACAGAGTCTGTTTCTTCAGACAAAAGTAGGGCTAACACTTTTCTGCCCATCCTCTGAAGTCACTAAAATGATCATATAGGACCATATGTAATGGCATTTGCAAACTACAAAACATTTGTAAGAATGAAGTTACTGTTAACAAAGATTGCCCTCTGCTCAATTTATCCCCTTCTCCATTTTTTCGGAGATAGTCTTTTATTTGATATCTAAATCATAAAGATTCCCCAGTTATTACAATCACAGAGACCAGCAGTTGGTGTAATGACTATGTTGCAGGACTTCCATGTAGTCGATCACGATTCGAGTCCTGGACCCAGTGGCTTAAACTCACGCTGGGCGCATGTGCGTGTGTGCCCAAGATCCCAAGAGAATGGAGGAGAAGGGATTGGGGCATGACCATCCCCCCAGGGGGTGATTTCTCGCTTTCTGTCTGTCTTTCTGGTGAGTGCACACACCCTATAGCAAAAAACTCTCAAAAAATTAATTAATTAATTAATTAATTAATTAAATAGAAAAGAAGGAAGGAAATCACAGCTCTTCCAACAACCCAGACTCAATGTTTATTGGGAAACTTTATTTAGGACTTGAAACTCTAAAAGAAAAAGAAATGGCAAGACAAAACTTAATTCTTTTGAATTAACTACATTCAGACTCACTTAACAAATACATCTTTAACAAATATTGTTCCAAGAAGAGTAAGAACATACAATTGCTTCTGTTTGAACTAAGCAAAATCCTGATCTTAACTTGGTTATCAAATAGGTTTGCCCTATTAGGCTTTTTTTTTTTTTTTTTTTTAATAGCAATCTG
>NW_006159882.1:297517-306409 GCF_000334495.1 Tupaia belangeri chinensis
GGTTTGCCCTTTTTGGTTTTTTTTTTTTTTTTTTTTTTAATAGCAATCTGATTTTTCTTTTTTTTTTTTTTTTGGAGAGGTTTTCGCTATAGGGCACGGCGTGCGCTCACCAGACAGACAAACAGAGACAAAGAGACAGAAAGCGAGAAATCACCCCCAAGGAGGGATGGTCACACCGCAATCCCTCCGTTCTCCTCTCAGGATCTTGGGCACACACGTACACGCGCCCAGCGTGAGTTTTAAGCCATCAGGTCCAGGACGCGAACTGCAGTCGACTACATGGGAGCCCAGCAACATAGCCATTACACTAACTGCTGGTCCCTCTGATTTTTCTGATTTACATGAATATTTCACTTCTCATAGGAATTAATAAATTAAGGGCAGAATAATTAAGGGCAGGAACTTATTTCTATTCCCTCCTATCACCTCCAGAAGTTTATCTCCAGCAAGGGCAACAATGCCAAACATGTGGCAGAGTATTAAATTATTTGTTGTGGAAAGCAACCAATTTATAATTCAATGGGCAGTGAGTGAGTTGGGCTAATAGCAATCAATTTACCAGAGCCTGGTCACTATTAACAAAATGATAAAATGGCTCTTCTAAACCTGTACACCAAAGTCATGCACTGAGTCAAAAACCTGACATGCAAATATTGTGGGAATTGGCTTAATTTCACTACCTACTATCATTTGTAAAATATTTGCAATCTCCCAGATAGAAAGATGTGTAAAGAAAGTTTACATATAATATAGTTATCAATAAGATTGTGTCAATATTGCAACCACATACATAGAATACTAAGCCAAATGTTACAGCTATATTTTGAAAGCCAACAAATTTGTCGATGTAAAACATGTAAACATGTAAAATAGGATTTCCCCTCTGGGGAGGGCTTGGGAGGGAAACTAACCATAGATGTAATCAATGTCTCTGTAATAGAAAAAGACATTTCCAATATTCTAGACAGATTGATTCAAATGTGTACTCAATAAATACATAGGAGCTATACAATGAAATAATTCAATAAGTAAGCTATAGACTCATATCTGACAATTTATTACAGCAATTAAAATCAAACAGTACTATAAAAAGAGCTCTTTCACCAAAAAGATTTCAATGAATGCCAAATTTTTTCCCTTTGTCTCTTAAATGCTAGAGCATGATAACGTGCAGCAAAACTCACATGTAACAAAAACTAACCATGTCCTCATACTTGTTATCATTTCTTATAATCTTTTAATAAAAGAATTAATGAATGTAGACACTAAGCAATGTCACATCAAATTGAAAGTACACTTACTAGCTGTACTCTGAACTCATAAGTACAAGGCTGGGACATACCATGACTGTTACTGTTTTCACTTCTATTTCATAGTGGAAAGTCAGAAAAAAGATCAAGTATCATGCTTCAGAGGGTGCGGTTTCTTGCCCATATTCCCAGCAACTCTCAAAAGTCTTCCAGGAAATGCTGGTCAGTGGTTATTGTCAAAAAAAAAAGATCCTATTAGTTTCTGAGACAGTCAAGATGCCCTTGCCCTGTTGTAATTATATGGACAGCCTTCAACCTGTGATGCAGCGTCATGCAGTCCCTGAGTCCATCGTAAATCAATCCTGACTGGGTCTGGTAATACATACGAAGCTCTATCTCTCCAGAAATTGTTGTCTTCCTCATGGAACCCCTAGACAGGGGGAATCCCTGTGTTCAAGACGTTGTAGTTACAGCCAGCATACATATCAAAATAAGAGTCCCTGCCCCAATATTTAGGTTGCACTCCGATTCCAGTGGTGCAGAACTCTACTCTCACTTCAGCTTGCTTGGCCAGATCTCTGACATTCTGCCTGGTCCTTTCTTAAGGCCTGGCTTCTGTCTCTATTTCAAGGGATGTCTGATGTCTTCCATAAGAATATCTGAGATACTGTCATGCATTAGACTCCACAGATCCCTTCACTAAAAAACTGCTGCCCTGCTCAGACCCAAAGTCAGATTCCCTCACACTGATAAATAGTGGGATGGGTATTAAGATTGCCGAGTCAGCTAAAATGGGTGGTGTAAGCTGCTGGCCATTCTCTCTTAGAATCCTGCCCAGAGCTAGGCAAGACCTTGCTATAGATTCACTTTTCTGCCTCTAACAATGTGCATTCCCTCAAATGTCATTGAAGGCTGTCCACATTTTGAGAACTAGACACCTTATAGCAAACATAGTCAAGGTACAGTCCTGCACATATAGCTATGTAAGTAGACTCTGTGAATTTCTTACCACCTATAGGTAGTAAGAAAAAGAGTCACTCATCTACTCTTTATCAATATCAGAGTTCAGGGTACAAATGTGAAGTCAAGTTTATGAGTTTTTAATTCATCTGGTCACAGACAAAAAACCTTACAAGTCAAAAATAGTGAATGCTAGTTAAAAGCCCAAGGTTAAGAATCAAAGACTGGGGCCAGACAGTGAAGCAGTAGGAGAAACTGGATCCACATGTGAAGGTCACCAGTTAGTGCCCCAGAGCCCCTGAACATGGCCAGCAAGTGTACATGCGCGTGCCCATGGCCCTGATCCAGGCTGGCAGAAGCTGCGTGTCGATCGTGGCACGAGGGCGCTGATGAGAGGACACCTCTCTCTGTCTTTCTCTTTCTCTCTCCCTCTTTGTATCTCTGTCTCATGATAGAAATAAATGGAATTTTAAAAAATCAAAGATTCAAACAGATTATAACAACGTATTCACCTTAAGGAGAGGACAAAATTATAATGTATTACTCTATTAAAATACAACCTAAAATATAGCAGATTAGTCTTCAACTTAACACACGTCTCAAAACTTCTGAGGAGCACTGCACAAAGACACTTTTATAAGACAACCTCACAGCACTCTGATGTGACCGTATGTTCATTAAAAGGAAGTATTACTACTTCATACATAAGGTACATAATGAATTCAGTATGTGTCTAGAGTTGGCTAATGCCATTAAAGCACATGCCAAAAGCACAGACTATAAATCAAAATGCTATTTGTCAAAGTAAGATCTTCATATGATACAGGTTAAAAATAAATAAATAAACCACTAATGCTGCGATATGGGATTAGTGAGGAGAGCTAAACCCAAACTGAGACCAGGTTGCAATTGACATGCCTTTGTTCTATCTATAGCTTTGGCTATTCTTCTTCCTTTTCCACCTGGATAAGTACAAAATTAGCATGCACCAGGCATTCTTCACTCCCCAGAGGGTTTATATCTCTAACATCGCATTAAAGACTGATATTCTTTCCAAAATGCTGACATAAACCAGTTGGGCAATCACAGATTTTTTTAAAGCCCACATTACTGAAGTTTTAAAAGATCTAGATTATTCTTAAAACAGAATTTGGAAAACACTTGACATTAGTTTATTAACTCACTTCCAAACTGAAGATTTAACAAAAGACAGGAAGGGACAAGCATGCAAATGAAGGGGGAAGCCACAAAGACAATTATCAAAAAAATAATATCTAGGAAGTGGGTATTGGAGTTGTCCAGCATATAAGCAAAGAGATGGACATTGTTTGTGTTACACCTTCAATCTCTTAAGTCTTCATCTCTGCTTTGGCATTCCTTCACATCAGCCTAAAACCTCATCTAAGCTCCCATTATTCATTCAAGTATATTGCCTAGATCCTGAGTTCCCTGTATCAAAGGCTGTTTGCATTCTCTGGATGCCCACTGCCTACAGAATTCAATTTAAACTCTTGAGCAAGGCATATCTGGATCTCCATTAATCAGGCCTTTGTACTACTTCTTCATTGACACTCACCCTATGCTCCAGCCCTCAACAGCTGCTTCTAGTATTCCATGCAGTGGGATGCCTAAGGCTACAGTGTTCTCTTCCACATCTTCCTCCTACTGACTTTACCTGGCTATAGTACCATTGGGGTACTATAGCTGTCTGGGGCCGGCCGGTGGTGTGTGGTTAAGGGTGCTGGATTCCCACGTGGCCAACCGTGGTTTGAGTCCTGGACTTGGCAGCTTGCTTTCTCACTTTCTCTCTCTTTCTCTCTCTCACTCTCTCACTCTATCACTCTAAAATAAGCAAATAAAGTTCAATTTAAAAAAAAGCTCTCCTAGAGCTCCTCACACCCATTAGGTATATGCCTCTCACAGAACATCTTTTTTTTTTTTTTAATTTCCATCATGAGAGAGCAACAGAGGCACCCTCAACAGGATCTCCACGTCGTAATCCTTCCCTCAGCGCACCAACCAGGCAGAATCACAGGCATATAGTCATGTTGAAGTATACCTGGGTGTGAACCTGGAGCCTTCCCACATGGTCCCAGCATGCACAGCAGTGTCCCCATGGCCTGCACCACCACAGCTGGGTCCTCTCACAAAAATTTCCACACATTGTTATAAATCAATGGTCTGCTTGTCTCTATCTTCCATCAGTTAAAAAATATTTTGAGAAAAGAAAATATTCCATCTTACTCTGTGTATCTCCAGTACCTATCACATTGCCTGTTTTCAAAATGGTTATTAATGTATGATTAATAACTAGATACATAAATAAAATTGCTAGTCATATATTAAAATGTAATTAAGAATACTTTATTTAGGAAAATCCGAATCAGGGACCAGCAGGTGGCGTGGTGGTTAAGGCGCTGGGCACTCCCACATAGCCGACCACGGTTCAAGTCCTGGACCTAGAGGCTTACTTGCCCACTTTCTCTCTCTCTCTGTCTCTCTCTGGTCAAACTAAAATAAATTAATGAATAAATAAAAAAATTTTTTAAAAAAAGAGAAACGATCTTTTAAAAAAAGAAAAATCCAAATTAACAAATTATTTCAATTTATGCAAAATGTCCCATCCATAATAGTCACTCCAAGCATTCCAAGTCTAATACACTAAAGGCAATCTTTTGTGTGTGTGTGGAGGGGGAGGGTTTGCCATAGAGTATGTGCGCACATCAGAGAGAGAGAGTGAGACAGTCCCTTTTCCTCCATTCTCTCCGAATTTTGGACATGCTCACACAAATGCCCACTGTGATTTTTAAGTTGTTAGGTCTAGGACTCAAACTGCCGTTGGCCATGTGAGTCCAGCACCTTAACCATCATGCCACTTGCTGGCCCCTAAAGTCAATCTTAAAGAAAAAAGAATTTTAAAAAATCTTATAAAGTGCTGATGCTCATTTTTAGAGTTTACACAGAAGTGGCAATGACACAATAGAAGCTTAAGACTGTAGTGTTCACACTGCAATTCAGAAGTATTACATGTCAACATTCAGTCAACTTCTTCCCGAGAATGACACACCAAGAAGGCCCAGCAGTGTTTACATGGAAACTGATTTTTCTCATCCTGAGACTTTTCACACACTTATGAAGGGTAAATTTATCGAAACCAATGAGGAATGAGAAGGTCCACACCTGAGGCCTTGCTGACAGAACCAGATTCTTTATTGGAACAAAAGGCTGGATCGTTAGCAGGCAGGTCAAAAAGCCCTGGAATCTGGAGAACCACAACTTCGGGAGCAGAAAAATGAGGCTAAATTTCAAATACTGCTTTCAAGGTATAATCCAACACTACTCCAGAAGAACTCATAGCTCATGAGATAGAGAGAAAGAGATCGCTCAGCTATTCATTGTTTCCCTTTAGTATATTAATCAAATATACATGTAGAGACCTCCATGACCTAGCCAAGAATTCCTCAAGGCTGCAATGGTGCATTCTTCTCTGGAGGATGCCTGTTTTATTCTGGACACAGAGAGAACCAAAAGCAGTGAGAGTGGTTGCAATTGACTGACCATGAGAGGAACACATCATGCTCAGTGGCTGCTGCCTCCTTCAGCCCTTAGCAGTGTCCCTTCTTGTGGAGGGGGAGGATCGATTTGCAGGTCGGGGTAACATTCCCCAGGAGGCCCACTGCAGGCCTCACATGCCAACAGAAGTCTTCTAGTACCCATAGACTCCCTTCTGACATAAAGTGCTATAGTCCTTTCTCCATATGAGTTAGAAAAACCGTTATGGCAATTTGTTCTAATTTGTGACTCTATCCAAAACTACATAAGACCTTTTTTTTTAACTGCGAGAGAGTGTGTGAGCATACCAGAGAGAGACAGAGAGAAAGAAAAAGAGTGCACACCCCAACGGAGCATAGTCACAATGCAATTCCTTTTCTTCCATTTCTCCATCCTATTAGGATTTGAGGCACACACACATGTACCTGGTATATCTTTCAAACTGCCAGGGCCAAGACTCAAACTGTGATTGGCATGTAGGATCCAGCTTCCTTCACCACTAGATGAGGAAGCTAGCCCAAACATGACTTTTATATCAAACACAGGTCATAGAGGTGGGATTTAGGGCACCTTTCCCCCAAACTCTCTACCGTACAAAGGTCTTCTAAGTTCCTGTGCTTTGTTGGTAATTCTGGGAATGTCTACCAGGGTTTCATCTGATTTCCATGGCAGTGCTCTACAGTCACTCCTGGTGCCCCCAGCACAGTAAATTCAATAGAAGATTTGCTAAGGGGTCCAGAAAGAGGCCTAAAGTAGAGCATGACTTTCTACAAGGCTGACCCATACAGGCGTCCCGAGTTTATGTAGAGAGACTGCCTTGAGTGTGCTGGGCACATATGTGCCCCTGATCCAGGCTGGCTACAGCTGGGGGCAGATCACACTTCAAGACCCTATCAGGGATCTCTCTCTATCCCCCCTCTCTCTCCCTCTCTAAGTCACTGAATAAATAAATAAATGAAAATTTAGAAATATAAAAAAAAGAAAGCTAATAGGATCAGTCCCTCCTCATGCACCTACAATTTCAAGTTCAGTATTTATGAAATGTGACTAAAATGCCATCACGTAAAGGGATTTAAGAGGATAAAAACATCTAGTCTGAAGTCTGTAGTTCAAAATAGTGCAAGAATGAGGAAAAAAAAAAATTCTTAAAACCTGACTAGGAGAGTAGGGTGCAGCCCAGTAGCACAGCAGTTAAGCACTGCATTGGAAGTCGGGTCCAACCTGGCCAACTATACTTCAAGCCCTCACTTGAAAAATATACTGGAGGGAACCAGCAGTTAGCGTAATGGCTGTGTCGCTGGACTCCCACGTAGTCGACCGCGGTTCGCGTCCCGGACCCGGTGGCTTAAAACTCACGCCGGGCACGTGTGCGTGCTTGCCCAAGATCCCGAGAGGAGAATGGAGGAGAAGGGATTGCGGCGTGACCATCCCCCCCTGGGGAGTGATTTCTTGCTTTCTGTCTCTGTGTCTCTCTCTGTCTGCCTGGCAAGCACACATGCCCTATAGCAAAAACTTCTCCAAAAAATATATATATGTATATACTGGACACTTAATGTGCATATGTCCCAAATCCTGACAAGAAGAAGAAATGGAAGAAAACCGTGTTGCAATGTGAACACAACCCCACTGGGGGAAGAGGATTATTTATTTCTCTCTCTCTCACTTTCTCATCTCTTGCTCACTCGTTGGAAAAAGAGCAGTAGTTATAAAGTTGTGTGAGAAATCAGTGGTATGCATATGTGGGTTTGTTTTTTTTTTTAATGTGCAGAACTGAGGTTTAAAAAAAAGCAGTTATGTGGTTCATGCTTTTTGTGGATGGATAGAATGATCTAAGGAGGCGTTTACTAATTTAAAGTGTGATATGAGTAAGTATTAGTGGTAATAATGAAACTAGCTTGAAAACTCACATTCTAAAATAGCAATCTATTTGACTTCAGAGAATGTAATCTACCAAGGTGTTAGTTATATTTTTAAAAACTGTGTACCAATGACTTCAGTTTCTCCATTACATTTCCAGGGCTTGGTGGTGGAATTGGTAGTTGAAATTAAAGCGTGGGACTTTTTAATTAAAGGGATATTTTTATTACTGCTATTTCTTGTGAGGCTCGATGCTAATACCAGGCTGACCTTCCATTACACTAAGAAAGCTGCTGTGTGTCATAAGCAGAATACTCCAACATGAACTAAATTATAGTCTTTTTTCCCCCTCTCTCTTTCTTCCTTTTTCTAAACACTAATTCGAACAAGACTCTTGAGTTCCCTGAAAGGATGTTAGAAAATATGTTAGAGAAGCCAGACAGCTGTGGTGGCACTGTGGTAACACAAGGCTCCCTGATGCTGAAGCCACATGGGCAGACCCTAGGCTGACATCCTAAGATCTCCCTGTGCACAGTGTTAAGAGAGAAGCAATTTCAGCCAAGAATACTGTACCCGGCAAGATTATCTTTCAGGTGGGAAGAAAAGACAAGAACATTCTCAGATAAACAAAACCTGAAAGAATTTACCAGCACCAGACCAGACCTCCAAGAAGTTCTCAACGGTGTGCTGTATCAGAAAAACTAAACGCAGATACATGGAAATAAGAGTCCAAAAACTGAGAAAGTAGCTAACTTAATCATAGGGACAAGTCTGGAGTTGAATACTATATCCCAGAATTTAATCAGGAAAATTGAACCAGAACAGAAGATAAAAGTATATGAGACTGATAGGTTCATGCACCTACCATTTGAACAGAATCCTAACCTGTTTCCGGGCTTTAAGCAAAGTTCCTTGGCGGTTCTTTGATTTAAGTTAAAACTGGTTTTCTTAGTAGTAACGAGTGAACTCACCTTTGAAAGTAGTTAGGTTATGTAGGAAATTGTGTGATCAATGCAATGTGGGTGGGAAGGGAATGGAGGACAATTTTGGACACCAGAGGTGGTGTGAGAGGAGGGTGGGAAGGGACAGAAGGTCAGAAAGAGTGGTGGAAATAATTCTAGGAACTAGAATTGGAAATTTATTTTTTTTGTAATGTGCATGATTGAGTCACTATGCAGTGTGTACTGGATGGGAGATCGCATTTTGTGTGCTGTGATGACGCCTAGGGAAGGAATGCAAATTGAATTACAAAAAAAAGTTTCAGGAAAAAAAA
>NW_006159882.1:306796-336824 GCF_000334495.1 Tupaia belangeri chinensis
AATGGTATAGAAAGCAAACATAGATAACAGAGACAGTGTGGGAGGAGAACAGGAGGTGGCAGAGGGTAAGAGATAGGGAACCAAGGATGGGGGGAAAAAGCAAAACATACAGAAAACAAGAAATGGGAGATCATTTGCTAAGAATAACATATTTGTTGATGTGCTTGATTGAGACAATATACAGTGTACTCTAGATGGAAAATCTCATTTTGTATGCTGTAATGATGTACAGTGAATGAATGCAAATAAATAAATTGGGAAAAAAAAAAAAAAAAGATCTCCCTGTGCACGACGGGTACATGGTGCTTGTGAGCCAGGCTGACTGAAGTTGTGGTGAATTGCGGTGTAATGACCCTGTTTGGGGTGCTGTTCCCCAAAACTCCCTCTTTGTTTCTTTTCTGCACTGATGAAAAATAAATAAATTTAAAGAAGAAAAAATTCGTAGTTAGAGCAATGGGTTCCTAGGGACCCTGGCAGCAGATATGTGAGGTATTATATTAAGCTATAGCAAAGGAGCAAGAAAAATTAGTTCCTAAAAGCCAATCACTCTAGCCTTTTATTTCCTATGTATTTCTTCATTGTCCAGTGTCGATTATTTCCTTCTTTCCCAATGTGACCTCTAAGATTTTTATTCCCAAAGGAAAATTAATTTGAGACAAATGCCTTGTATAGTTACTTCAAGCTTTGCAGTGCAGCAATTTAAACACAGATTGCACTTCCTAGACATGTACTTTTCCAATGTCTCTAGAATAAAAGCTGAAAGAATCACAAACTTTTAAATCTTAAACTATTACCTTCATCTCTAAATTGTTAGAAATGGACCAAAATGTATTTAATTTCATGTATTAGTATAAGATAGACCCATCTATTTAAAAGACTATGATTAACAAGAGCACTTAATCTGACTAAGCAGATTGGTATTCAATGCAAGCAGATGATATGAACTAGGTTTTAGCAAATTTAAACAAATCAGAGCTTATTTTACACACTGACAATAATAGCATTTGAGGCTCAGACTAATTTTAAGCTCTCTATAAAGATAAAACTAGTTGATGTGCTTTTGCTTTGCGGTATCCATAGAAAAGAAATAAGATTTCATTTTCACTTTTAAGAGAAAAATAACTTGAAAAAGTTCTGGTTTTTGGTTTTTTTTTTTTTTTTTTGGCAAAGTCTGAACTAGTGGTTATAGTTTGATTTAACAAGGCTAAAATTTTATTTCCGTGAAATTTAATTACAATATGCTTTTCATATTCACCATTTTAAAACTTTGTAACCTCTTATACTTACCTACTCTATTGGGTGAAAAAAGCAAGGCACTACTATCATTTAAGAAAAGGTAAGGAGAGTAAAAAACAAGTGTGCATATAATATACATAAATGAATTGAATATATAGATGAATTAAATGAATACACACAAGAAAAAAATATGACAAAATTTTTTTAATTATTATGATTAAGGCAAAGGAGAAAATATGGTATAAGAGGTATAAGAGGCAGAGAAAAAGGTTAACCTTGTTTGAATAGTATTTATTTTTATAAAATAAATGAAACCCTGAATTTTACATGCTTCTACTAGGTTATTGGGAAAGTCATGACATATTTTTCTGTTTTTCTGAAGAAAAATGTGTCATGACTTTCCCAACAACTCAATAAAACAAAAGCACAGCTTTAAAAAATAAATTCGCAATGATCTAAAGCAAAATGATATTGATCTATGGTATTACGTTAGTGGCACAATCACACTGATAGTAATTATGTAAAGTGGTTTTAAAGACAGTAATTTGTTTCTTCTCCATTGGCATATATCCTAAGAACAACAAGCTGAAAAATGTATTAGATTGTTTCAACAATACTATTTTTGGAAGTATGATTAAGTTAAATCAAAACAATGTACTCCTCCCCCCCCCCCAATTCGAAGTGCAACTATGTCTAAGAAAGTGTTACATTTTTCTTCTTACACAAATGTTTTCCTCTTTCTATTGAAAGTCCTAGCAATAAGGATCAACCCAGTAGCAAAGAACATTCATAGCAAATAGATTATGGTCTCCAATTACCACTTTTTACATGAGGAAGTCAAAGTTTACTAGAGAAAATGGCTGCTTCCACGGTTAGGGCAGGAAAGTTTGAAGATGAGAATATCTAGAGATAGCAGATAGCACAGAAGTCATGAAAAACCACTGACGGCATGTCTTGAGGACCCACAGCGCCACCCATGGGCCATCAATAGAGAAATTTAAACATCTAAAATGCTAATGGATTGACATGCTACAAATACATTTGAACTCACAAATTTATGCTGATAATCAAAAAATAAAATCTCCCTGCATTTGGAGGATTCTAGAAAACTAATTCATCATCTTGAAAACTAGTAAATAAATGCAAAGAATCAAGTGTTTCTCAAAACTTTCCTATATACACTATAAAGTAGGCAAATAATTGCTACAGGAAAAGTGTAAATAATCCAACTAATAAATGAGGAAAAATAGAATGATAAAAAATACCATTTTGTAACCCCTTAATCTCTAATGAAATGCTATAATTACCTAGGCAATGATTATGATGACTGATAAATAAAAATAGAAGGCAAAAAGACTCATGATGGAAATTTATACTGCCACATATAAAGTATGTTGATCTAACAATTTGATTCAGCCTCCTTGGAGCTAGCCACCAAAGATGTCTCACCTTTTCCAAATAAGCTATGCCTCCTGTTTTTCACACTTTTAGTAAGTATGTCCTATCCCTTCAATCTAGCTGCTTCTGTGATTCATTTTAATAAAATGTGATGAAAGTGACAGTGCGTGACCTCCAAGACTATGTCGAAAGAAGCCTTGCATTTCTGCCTTGGTCTTACTGCATGCTTGTTGGAATAAGTCAGCCACCTTGTGCAGAATCTGCCTACTCTGTAAAAAAGACCAAGGTAGCCATACAGAGAAGCCACAGGGATAAGAATGATGTTAGACTATATTCTAGCCATTACAGCCTGCCCAGTCCAGGCAACCAGAAGTTTAAGTAGAAAGCCTTCGAAAGAAAGCACCCTCAACTGCCAAGAGGGCGCTACAAGAGAGACTGACTACAAGAGGAACACTAAGTGAGAACCACCCACTGAGTGCATCCATTCTCAGAACTATGAGAAATAATTGTTGATTTAAGCACTGAGTTTGGGTATCATTCCTCGTGCAGCATAAGATTAACGGCACAAGTATAACTAATAACTACCAGTGTACAGGAAATTCAAGTGACCTGTTAAATGAAACCATGAGGAAACAAAAGAAGGGATGAGAAATCTATCAGTTGGGGCCAGCCAGTGACGTGGTGGTTGGGGCACCGTGTTCACAAGGCTGAACACGGTTTCCGTTCCAGACCTGGCAGCTTGCTTTCTCACTTGCCCTCTCTCTTTCTCTCCCTACTCTCTCTGTCTCTTGTCTGGTAAGCTCATGTGCTCTATAACAAATTAAAAATAATAATATAATAAATAAAATTAAATACGTAACTCACTAAAATAAGACACTTATCATTTAAAAAGAATAAATCGCAGCCAGATGGTGGCACTGAGGTAACAAAGCTGTGCAAGGCAATCCCATGAAAAGGTTCCCAGTTCCTGACCAGAGCTCTTCCTGAGTGTGCCAGCCACACACTTACACATGACTGGGGCTGGCTGAAGGTTGGGGGTGGGTCACAAAACCCAGACCCTGTGGAGGACCATCCCCATAACACAAGAATTAAGCACTGCACAGAAGACACTGGCTCCTGCATAGTCAACCAGGGTTCAAGAACTGGTCCCAGTCACTGGAAAATCACTCCAGGCATGTACACGCATGCCTAGGATTCTGACAGAATGGAGAATTAGAAGATCAAAGATGTGGCATGGCTGGCCCCATTAAGAGTGCTGTCTTTTTTTTTCTCGGCCACACACACACCTTCTGGTATTGGAAAAAAAAAAAAAAAAGGTCCTGTTGTAGGTACTGTCTCTCCCTGCCTCCCTCAATCTCCTCCCTTCCTCCCTCTCTCACTCTTTCTCTGTCCCTCTTACTCATGGAATAAATAGATAAAATAAACATTTAAAAAGTTAGTTGATTCTTACAAACCTTAACCAGGATTTTGTCTGTTTTATACTTGATATTTTAATCAGGAACCTATTAAGGTTGTAAGACTACACAGGGGAATGTAAACATGAACAGGTATTTAATATTAAGAAATTAATGTTAAAAAATTTAGCTTTGGTTGTGTTCAAAAATGAATACTTAAATTTAAAAACACAGACTGAATACTCATGGATACTTATAAATAAAATGGTATCTGTAGGAGGGGAGGCAGAGGGAGTAAACAAGAGTATAGATGAAATGTATCTAAAAGTTTATAATGTTGAAACAAGAAGTTTATTTATTTATTTTAAATTATCTCTTTTTATATTATTTGTTATTGTTATTAATTTTTAAAATTTGACCAGAAAGAGACAGAGAGAGAAAAGAAAGAGAAAGTGAGAAAGCAAGCCACCAGGTCCAGGTTGGCCACGTGGGAGTCTAGCACCTTAACTGCTGCACCACCCGCTGGACCCTTATTTATTTTTTTAAGAAAGATTTTTGCTACAGGGCATGTACACTCACCTGAGATACTGAGAGAGATAGAGAGATAGAAAGTGCGAAATCACCCTGCAAGGGTGATGGCCCCGCAGCAATCTCTTCTCCAGTCTCCTCTTGGAATTTTGGGCATGCAAGTACACGTGCCTGGCGTGAGTTTTAAGTTGCCGGGTCTGGGAGTCCAGCCGTGGCTGACTACGAGGGAGTCCAGTGACATAACCATTATGTCATCTGCTGATCCTGAAAGTTTATTTTATTAACAAAAAAATAAACAATTTCCCATAATAAAAATAAGTTTCCCATAATAAAAAAATGAGTATATGTTGTTGAACTAGTTGGCTACTGTTTTTAAGAGTTTGCTACAAATTGAAAAACCAATGATAGCTGATACCAGCAGGGTATGGTTGTTAAGATGCTGGACTCCCACATGGTGGACTGTGGTTCAAGTCCCTGACGTAGCAGCTTGAAACTCTCACCAGATGTGTGTGTATGCTTGCCCAAAATCCTGAGAGGAGAATGGAGTAGAAAGGAATATGGTGTGTATATCCCCCCAAGGGGTGCTTTCTCAGTGAACACACATCCTATAGCAAAAATCTCTCTTTAATTTAAAAAAAAAAAAGGTACACGAAAAAAGCTTTGAAGTTTTCATCTTCACTGGATAAAGTTATTTTTAAGCAAAAAAAATTACTTTCACATCATTTATATCCAAAATATTGATCCAGATGCTCAGCTATAATTGTTCTTCCTTCTGGTAAAATAGGGATCATAATATTTTATCCCAGCATACATACAGAGCAGGGTCAACTAAAATAATTTATGAATAAACAAATGTTTAGGAAATCCTACTTTGGAGATCAGCCCTATAATGTAATGGTTAAGGGACCTAGATGGCATATGAATGATGATGGTTCGAATCCTGACCCTGGTAGCTTGAAAATCATACTGTTTTGTATGCCACAAATCTTGACAGAATGGAGAAAAACAGAAGAGAAGGGATTGTGGCATGAACACACACTATTGGAGGTTCTTTCTCTCTCTTTCTCTTTCTCTCTCTGTACTTCTCTTTGGTGAGAGAAGTGTGCCCTCTGGCAAACAAAAAGGTAGGAAGGAAAGAAGGAAGGAAGGGAAGGAGGAAAGAAGGAAGGAAATCATACTTCGTTACACAAATGTAAAACGCTGGTTATAGAGATTGTATAGCTGGCAAAATCAGCATACGTGTTGTGAGCTCTCTCCAAACCAGCAAGCTCATAATTCTGTCTTCAATGCATTTGGCACTAATTCCAGGGACAATACCTTGCAAATAGTAGCGACTATACATATTTTTGGAAGAACAAAGGAAGAAATTAGCAGGAAGAGTGGACAGAGATCATTGATAAAATATCTTTTGCCTTTGATCCTGAATATTTTCAAAAAGGGTAAACTGAGTAATATCCTGAGGTAGATAGCTTAATGTGAACTCACTGGAACTATGTGCTCAGACTTACACTGGTGAATTTTTAGCACTGTTTTAAGCTTTTATATGCAGAGTTCAGTATGGAAGACTACTATCTTAGTATGCTACACTTGATCAAATATACTTTTATGTGCTTTTGATTTCTTAATCAAACTAATTGTAAGGAAATGAAAGCCTGGTATTTAATACATGCTGGTCAAGTGAGCAATAAACAATTGCAAAGTTTCCTGGAGGCTATTTTGCTGTCTCATCATCAGGAAGCTAAAGCATATGTTGGATGTTAGCCTGGATGGACACAGTGTGTCCTATTTATTTAAGGTTTCCTTTGAAGCCACAATTTATAAGTTTTCTTTCTTAGGGGTACATGTCAAACTTCATTTAGCATTAGTTGGTATCCAGATACACTGAATAGCAAAAAGGCAGCATTCAGGGACAAAGAAAAAAAAGCCTGCCATATGAGCAGTAATGTCAGCTTCATTTATGTAACTCACAAAAATCAAGAAGAGAAACACAATGGGAAAGATGACAGCCAGATCTAAATTAAATCTTCATCTACTTTACAAGTGCAAATCCACATATGAAGAAAGAGAAATATAAAATGGATATATTTTAAATCAATATCTAAGAAAGTGGATACTGTTAGAGAAGTTCTGTAAAAATGTGACTTCTGATCCTTGAACTCCAAAACTTACACACTCACCTGGATAGAGTTCACATGCACTCTATTTTCTTAGGAATGTTTGGGAAATTGTTCTGAAAGATTCTTCTATCTTAAATATATAATGAAATGCTTGTGGAAATGATGCTTCGCTTTGGAATATTTTCACGAAAAACATAAATTTGGTTTTCTGTAGAGTATCCACAAAATTGAGTCAAAGAAAACAATATAAATAATGCATTAGTATTATACTTATGGAGGAATTTTACATTTATTAGTTCATCTAAATCCTAAAAAGCCTTTGAGTTAGGTATCATACACCTAAAATACACCTAGATGTGTAATGAGCAGCTCAAAATGCTGTTAGGTTTGTAAACTTCTGATCACTGATTGTTCAACCACACTACGACAGACGAATGAATGGTGTATTCACATAATGGAGTGAAACTCAGCATTGAAAATGAATAAACTTCAACTAAAGTAAGCAATGCAGATGAGTCTTAGAAAAACAACATTGAAAATGGCATGATAAATTGTCTCACAGTTTCCTGGGGACATGTAAAACATCACAATCATGCCTAAAAGCTACTTTACAAAGTATTATAATTTTTAATGCATCATGCCAAATTTTGAGGTCCCTAAGATGATACCCTCTCAGTCAATAGTTTTCTTAGGTTTTAGCTATTTAGTCCAAGCACACAAACACTGGGATCTGAGAAAGGAAGGAAGAGATTTGGTAAAGAGTACTATTCCAGAGGAGATGTTCCTCTGGTTGAATGCATCTATCCTGAAAATACTTAAGTTAGCCAATTAGCAAAGAAATAAAGTATGATGACAAATTACTAATCCAGTGGCCCAAATAAGGAAAATTAAATTGAGAATTCCAAGAGTGAAGTAAATGTCAGCATATAATCCCAATATGTACATTTATTTATAAAGAACATGCATGTACTACTGCCCTTACACATTATAATCATTTGAACAATAAACAAAAATAGATACCTACGGGGAACTGGGTTAAAAATAGATCAAAAGATCTAAGTAGAAGTTCTACCAGTTCTGCTTCTACCATGTTCTTACACCGCAGTGGATGGTCTTTTTTTTTTTTTTTTTTAAGAGAGGTTTTTGCTATAGTGCGCTCGCCAGACAGACAAAGAGAGACAGAGAGACAGAAAGCAAGAAATCACCCCCCCGGGGGGATGGCCACACCTCAATCCCTTCTCCTCCATTCTCCTCTTGGGATCTTGGGCACGCACGCACACGCACCCCGTGTGAGTTTTAAGCCACCAGGTCCAGGATTCAAGCCATGGTCGACTACATGGGAGTCCAGTGACATAGCCATTACGCTAACTGCTGGTCCCCATCCCAGTGGACGGTCTTGTGTACCTCTTGACGGATACACATTCCACTCTGGAGATCACCACTCTAGCTCATGAGAATTGTGTAAAGAAGCAAGCAGCCTAAACTTGCACATGGCACTTGCTTGCAAATCCACATTGTTCAGTCATCTATTCAACTTATTTCTATTACTCTGAAGGAATTAAAGTGCCTGTTAGATTTAAGTAGATAACACCCAATTAGTTTAACAACTATGTTTACATATAGTGCAAATGACAAAGTCACCATGTTTAGATTTGTGTATGTTCCAGGAATTCAATAGTAAAAGAAAATATAAAACATAAGACCAAAAAAATTACCTTTGTGCATTTGGGTAATTGATTTTTTTTTTTTTTAGCTTTCAAAATAGATAAAATCAACACTTTAAAATACTTGTCTTTAACCCAGACTTTTCTTTTATTAAAGAGTACATTTGTGGGTACAGGCCTAGAGGAGTAATAGTTTGCTCCTAACAAAAGAGTCTGGATTCCACAACATGCCTTTTGCCAGAGGCACCCTTCCCCAAAGCATACAGCTAACTGCATCTCCTGCTGTACCTGTAACAATTTAATTGTATAAGTCAGCCTAGTCAAGCATCTCCAGCTCATGACTGGGAGACATGAAATTCATTGTCATTATTGTCCCTGTCATTTTGGATCATTATATCCCGCTGCAGAATTTTCCTCACTTCAGTGCATTTTTACCTCCAGGAGCCAGGGATTATAGCTGAGGTTGGGGTGGGGGCAGGACCGTGAACTACATTTACCTCAGGGGAGCCAGAGATTAAATTGGCTTTGCTCTCTCACGAGCTGAATTCATCTATTTGTATGCTGTGAGTTTTAGGTTGGAATAAAAATGAATATTCTAGTGAAACCGGGGCTTTAATTTCCCCTTTGAAACATGATGTATCCAACTTTTATTTACATTAGGAAAGCCAAGGTAATTTCTTGCAGGTTGTTATTTTCCTATGTGCATAAAGAATACTTACAAGCATCATCGGGTATGAAATAACAGACATCTCTCTGTCTGTCAATGTCTTGACCCTCAGAAAGGAAGATTTTAAGCTGTAATTGTGCTCTCTAGTTTCATTTTATAGAGGCTTAATGGGAGTATTTAATTGTTTTAAATATCTAATGATTTTTAAATTATATCTCACTTTGTGTGCACTGGATTGGGTAACTAGAGTCCAACTAGAATGGAACCAAAGACCTACTCTAGGAACTAGAAGACTGAAGAGCAACTGACTAACCCCTCACCTGACCCTGCGGCTGGTTCACAGAATCTTGCAGCCTGCCAAATCACATAGGCATACCATGCCTTAAACACTTCTGATTTGGGAGACGGCCTGGTCACCGCACTCTACCTCATCACCTCCTTATCAGTGTTAATGGCCCTGGCAAGGGTCCAGCTGGTAGACCTCTGCTATCATACGGCTGGAGGTGAGACAGAAAATAGTTGAACATGTCCCAGTCAGAAAACCAGTGAGTTCACTGTGTTTTCTATAACAAAATACAAGAAATTATAATGAGAAAAAGGTACTTTCTAATTTCCTATTTCAACTTTCATTTCATATAGATTTACTGAGAAACTGGACATTAACTCTGTCTGCATAAAAAAAAGATAGTACCTGGGACCAGCAGGTGGCATGGTGGTTAAGGCACTGGACACTCCCACATGGCCAACCGGGGTTTGAGTCCCCAGACCTGTTGACTTGCTTTCTCACTTTCCCTTTCTCTCTCTATCTCTGTCTCTCTCTGGTTAAATTAAAAATAAATTAATGAATAAATAAAATTAAATACATAATTATTTTTTTAAAAAAGATAGTACCTATTCCTCCATATGCATGTTAGTTATGTAGCAGTTAACAGGTACAGCAATGGATCATACCTATGTGCCATGCACACAACAGTCACTGTAATTACTACATTCAAAAGTAGGTAAAATTTATTACCTTTTCTGACTTTTTTAGGGAAACAGAATTTGTCTTCGTCACATGCAATGACTATCAGCATTTATATATTTATTTATTAGTTTTGCTGAAGGAAGTGTGTGCTTGCTGGAGAGAGATAGTCAGAGGGAGAGAGAAAGGGAAAGTGAGAAATCATCCCCAGGAGGATGGTCATGTCGCAGTCCCTTCTCCTCCAGTCTCCTCCCAGGGTTTTGGACATGAATGCACAGGCACCGGGTGTGTCTTTCAAGCTGCCAGGTCTGGGATTCAAACCATGTAGTCGCCCATTGGGATCCAGCCACCATAATCATCATGCCACCTGCTGGCCGGCCATCAGCATTTCTTTAGAATAATGAAATGAGAGAGGATATCTTACAGTTCTAACATCTGTGTTGAAGGGACCTTAAAAATCATCTCATCCCCTGGTCTAAATTAATGGCAATGTGTACTCCTGTGTGCCACTATTTTTTCACACTATTACAGTCCTCCTCTCACTGGTACTGAAGCAACTATTACTAATAAGAGTTTCTAGTTAGCAAAACTGTTTTCACACAGTGCATGCATGCTTTGAAAAACCATATTGTATGCTATAAAGATACACATCAATTAAATGTAAATAAGAAACTATAAAATTTTTTACAAGTTAACTTAATTATTTAACACTTTCTCAACAGAGAGAAGATCCTCCCTAGGTGTTACAAAAATAGTTATTTTTGTTTACTATAAAATCGTTAATGTTACATAAATTTCACCTTGGCAAATCTTTTTCTGCTTTGTTTTGTTTTGTCTTTGTTTTTAAAAAAGAGATCATCCTTTTATTTGACAGTTAATGGTATAAACCTAATGTCAGGTTCATTTCCTAAAGAAGCTTTTTTAAGCCTTATTTAAATGCATACACTTTATAAGTGTATCTTCAAGCAGAAACATAAAAACAATGTAGGATATTCTAAACTATAAAATTGAAAATTAGGAAAAATAAATTTATATAACACAGTATTTTTAAAATTGGAGATTAGATGAGTACCTTGATTGTAAAGCAGTCAAGGAATGTCAGAATTTTTTTAGGATTTTTTTTTTTTTGGTCAATGTACAGTAATTTTATATTCTCATAAAACTTCTACTGCAGGGAAAAGTATGTGTATCAATTACTAATATTCAATTTTTGCCCAAAAGCTGAACAGACAGTATATTTTTTATGCAATATTCCTACGTACGATGTCCCAGAAAACTTGTTGATATGTTGTCATTTTATCTTCTCCTACACTTTTTTTTCATTTCATTTTCTTTTATACATTTAATCACATTATTATTTGGCTTACAAAATGGATATTTCAACAGGTGAACATTTCTCCCTAGTACTGTTGATAAAACTACGAAATATCTTCAACAGATAATACCACATTTCTTTGTGCCATTAATGCTTTGTCTCCCTATTTTTCTTCTAAATGCCCTTCCTCAGACCCTCCTCTTTCACACACACTATATCTGGTATTTACATCCATATACTGTGTTTCTATATCCTTTAGTCAATTAGTTTCAGTCATAGAGTGAGGACATTCTGTATAATGCTGAGGCCAGAAGGTGGCATAGTGGTTAAGGTGCTGGACTCCCACATGGCCTATTACAGTTTGAGTCCCGAACTGGGTAGCTTGATAAGAATCACTTAAGTAAGAATCACTAATTCATAACAATATTGGGTATGTGTGTATGTATGCTCAAAATTCCAGGGAAAGAATGGAGGAGATGGGATTATTGTGGGCCATTCCTCCCACCCGCAGGGGAGGGCGATTTCTCACTTTCCCTCGTGCTGTCTCTGTGTCTCTCTCTGGCAAGCACACACATAGTATGGCCAAAACCTGAAGGAAAAAAGTCATCTGGGTGTCTGTTATATTTTCATCATGGTTATTTATAAAGGAAAGAATATATTTTCTCTTGCTAAGAAAGATTTAATCTTATAGATTACAATGTTTAGACTTGGGCTTGCAAATACAAATGTTCCTAGGCTATTATTTTTCTCTCTGAAATGCTTTTAGTGCATTTAATTTTGTTTATGTACAAGCTCCTCTCCATCTTATTACCATGTCAATACTTAATTTGCTCATCATATCATACTAGGTAAAACAAGATTTTTCCCTATCCATGAGGACAGTTGCAAAACCATGCAACTATGCAATTCCCTATACTTGTTTTGCTGCACCTCAAGTATTACATACTTGGGCCTGTATCATTTGAAACAGGTGAAAAGACAAGTTACTAATTTCAAATGACTAGCATATAATTATTTCACTCCTTTGGTTCAAGAACTTTGGTTAAGGGAACCAGCAGTTAGCGTAATGGCTATGTCGCTGGACTCCCACGTAGTCGACCGCGGTTCGTGTCCCGGACCCGGTGGCTTAAAACTCACGCCAGGCGCATGTGCGTGCGTGCCCAAGATCCCGAGAGGAGAATGGAGGAGAAGGGATTGCGGCGTGACCATCCCCCCTGGGGGGTGATTTCTCGCTTTCTGTCTCTTTGTCTCTCTCTGTCTGTCTGGCGAGCGCACGCGCCAAAAAAATCAAAAAAAAAAAAAAAAAAAAAAAAAAAAAAAGAACTTTGGTTAAGATTTTTACAATCAATTTCCAAATAGCAATTTGAAATTATTTGAAATAATGATTTTTCAATTTTTAAATAATCTTTTCTGAACTCATCATTGTGTAACCTATAAGAAACTATAACGATCATTTCTAGAGGGCCGGCAGGTGGCAAGGAGGATAAAGCACTAGATCTTGCATGGCTGACAGCATGGTTCAAGTCTTGGACCTGGCAGCTTGGAAATTATGGCAGGGGTATATGTGTGCGTGTCCAAAAATCCCAAAAGAAGAATGAAGAAGGGACTGTAGTATGATCAACCCCTTCGAAAAGTGATTTCTCACTTTCCTGCTCTTTCTCTGTGGCACTTTCATGCCCTATAGCAAAAAGAAAAGAAAAAAATCTATTCTAGATTAAAGAAATTCTTCTTCCTTTTGATTCTAAAAGGATAATATTTCTTCTGTATTACATAAGATAGATTTCCCTTGGTTCCTCCATATGGAATCAGTAAGAATCACTCATTCATAATAATATCAAACCAACATAAGACAGGATGTCACAAACTCAGACATGACATCCACTAATGCTTCTTTTAAGGAGGTTTAGATACACACAACCTAATAAATAAATTAGTTGGTGCCCAATATATAACACGGTATAGACAACGAGGAAGGATTTGAGAGGGTTTGTGCAGGAGGAACTAGTGATAAGAGAAAGGCCATAAACATTTCCCAGTCAAGACTGGCAGGATGCTATTTTCAGGATGCCTTCTTATTGCTCCTAGACCAAAAACCTTTTTACTATAATCACTCAATAAACTACCACGGATTAACATTAAGGGTTTGATGGAGAGAAAGCAAATTCACAGTTAAGGTTGCCCTTTAACATGGAGGCTCAACCAAGGGTACCAAAAAGTAGTTAAGTGGCCCCCTGTGGTGTCCAGATGCTGGAAGGTATAGAAAGCTGTGAATTTTCTAGCTTTTAATGTTTGTCTTAGGCCTTTAACATTTTTCTAATATTGTTGCTCCTGAGACATTTTCTTGAGTTGGGCTGCACTGCCCCTCTGCACTTACACATTTTGCATTTATATATAAAAGCCTGACAGACAGCTGAACTGATTCTGAAACAACAGTGCTAGGAAGAAGAAAAAAAGGTAGGGGTAGCCTGGAAGACATCCCATAATATAAAGCATAAATATCTAAGTTTCCTGAAAACAGCAATAACAACAACACACATATCTTTATGCTAAGAGTTTGGTCAGCTAACACTAAATATAAAAGATTACATAACTGGGGTGAGGAGGAATGCCTCGCCAAGATTTAGAGCTTCACCTATCCTTTGTTTCACAAAATTCCTACTTTTAAATATGTACAATTATTTGTATGTCCAGCTATTTCTTTACACCCTTGGCATGTCTTCTAATACCTTACACTCTTTAGAACTACTAGTGCAATTTCACAGATTTGCCTATTTTGTTTTATATCACTTTGTGGTTTACCTAGAGATGTATTAAAAGTTTAGTTGCTCCAAAAAAAAAAAAGTATACAAAGTTATATTGTGCAAACACACACACCGAGAATAATGAGCACATGGGCAAATGAACATTAACATCACTGTTAGAAAACAGCTAACAATGAGAAAAACAATAACAAGTGAGGGTTCCATAAACTGATCCAAAGTTCTTCTACCTTCATCATATAAATTATACACTCAAGAAGAGAGTATATACATTGTCTACTAGAAAATTAAATAAAAATACTGTTAAAAAAGTGCTAAAAAGAAGAATTATGTCCTGTAGAAAATAAAAACATGCCAATTTCAGCCCCGGGAGCATTTTCCCCTAGGTTTATAACCCCTTGAAAATAGAGGTTTCATCTAGAACACCTAACAGATCCTCAGCTGCTTTCAACATTATAATATATTCATAAGGCAAGTATTCACTGGCAAACATCACAAATTACATGGCATTAGGGTGGGGGTCCAAATTCATAGTGATGAGAAATGGATCAAACCAACCATGAGACACAAAGCAGAAATTAAAGATGGAAAGGAATATGTAAAACAATATTGAAAGCAAACCTTCTGGAGAGTTTTTCAGCCCATATTAGAGAAAATGGAGAGTGTGTACATGTGTGCATTTGTGTGTTGTGCAAGAGCTGCATAAAAAGTGAGAAGGCAAAACTATGTCATTAGGATCTACTATTAGTCATGAGTGAGAGAGAATTTATTTTGTTTAAAAAAAATTTTTTTTTTTTTTACATACCGTCATAGTAGACAATTGCTCCAACCAGCTTGTCCTTCTGGAGCATTGGGAAATGCTCAAGGGCTCTAGATTTGCTGAGGACATAACTGCTTTTCAGGCAATTACTTCCTGCAACCAGATCATACAGCTTGATTCCTACCCAGTAGTAAGGTAGCTGCCACCATCTATGCATAAATAAGAGGAAAGGTTTCTTGAGAATCAGAGTATCATGTTATAGAATGTCACCTTAAAGTGCAAGATACTTTTTTTCTAAGCATATGTAGAAGTAGACTGCAAAAGAAACAGAAGACCTGCATAACTGTTTGTGACACCAACTAGCTGAAGCATATAAGTAAATTAATCAGTGAGATTGGAAAAGAATGCTCTGTACAACAGTGGCTCTCAACCCAGCTACGGATGAGAATTCTTCAGAGAATATTAGAAAAAAATTCAAATAATGCATTGGGACTCATGTCCAGAAATTGCAACAGACAAGAGAGGGTGCCTGGAGACTACCCAGGATTGAGAATTGCTGGTTTAAGTCTTGAGCAATATATAGCAAAAATAGAAAAACATACATAAAATCTGTTTCTAGGCCTTCCACAACACTCATGTAGCTAAGAGTTACATAATTCAATTTTTTATATGACCTGTATTCCAAATTAAGGATACTTCATGGATAGTTCCAACATTAGAAAAATTGGGTTTTGTCATTTATAATCTGATATCCCGTAACCAAACTTCAGTTCAGGTTAATGCAAACACTTAAAATGACCCAAAATGGTTTGGGTTTCAAATTGGTACATGGTAAATTCCGATTTGGCAAAATCAAAATCAGATTTGGATACTTTTGGCTCTGCACGTTCCAATTCTGCAAATGATCCTCTTACAAAACTCAGTGCAAATCCAGTTGTTCATCTATATACTTTCAGAAGCTAGTGTAAGAAACTGCTAAATAAAAACAGAATACAATTTCGGTGGCCTTCAAAATCTGGTCCTTAGAGGTAGGTCAGTAGAGAATAATTTTTAAAATGTCACACTTCTAAATACAACAAAAAGAAGTGTTAGGAAAGGACTGAAGTTAGGACCAATTAAAACCACATTTTAAAAAATATATACATTGAAGGATTATTTCAATGAAAAGTGTCTTGTTCTACTGACCTCAGTTATGCAAATAGTATACAGGCATATCAAAGGCTTACTTGTAAATTGGAAGCATTATAGGCAAAGGGGCTGATAAATGGGGAGCAATTTCCAGTAGGTTGGCACGTTCATGAAGGGCTTCTTTTACCATCCTATACTGAAAAGCAAAACAGAGAAAATTAGTTTGGCAGTAACAGATCATAATATTTTCAAATGGCAAATAGACACCCTGCCAACTGATTGATACACAGAAACCTTCTACCTCTGAGCGAAGATAGCTCCCTCCTAATCAAATTTCTAATAATACATCATGCTGTCAACCTCAAAGATTTTTTAGAAACCTTAACTCTATTTGCATAGGAGAAAAACATGCTGTCAGAGTTCCCAGGTGTAAGATATTTTCCTGACTTGAGTTACAAGATTATTGTAACCATTTATCTTGCATTCTCTGTATTGTCTCCTTTTCTCAGTTCCCATAATATTTTCTGTGTGTAAGAGATAACAGATTGTTCCAGTTCCTGCTAAAAGTTTCCTTCTTGCCTCCACCATAGCAGGCAAAGATGATACATAACAGTTACAGTGTTTTGCAGCTTTTGTTTTCATTCCTTTGGTCCTCATTATGCCTCTCCAAAGGGCTAGCATTACTATTATGATACTAATTTTACCAATGAGAAAAGGAAGAAGGCTCACAAACATTGAATAAATAAGCCACAGCACACAGAAGTTTAGCTGATTCTAAAACCTATGCTCTTATCTGTGTATCCATCAGAATGCCAAAGAGAAATGTAAAAAGGGGGACAGATTCAAAACTGACTTGTCAGGAAAAAAAAAGAGAACAGATTCAAACCTTGACAATGTCAAGTCACTGCTGCTGTGTTTTTCACGTAGGAAAAGCAGATAGGGAGTTCAGCTGATTTTTTTTTTTTCACCCCCTCTGGGAAATGTCATCTTCCACACTGCCTTGGCAGTTTTCAAATGGTGGCAGACTGGACACAATAAAGTGTGACATAAGAAAAGCATGACTCAGATCATCTTTTCCTTGAGAATATGTCAGTGACAATATGAGTGTAGGATTACAGTTGCAGTTAAGAGGATCAATCTGGTACTTCCCCTGCATTACAACACAGCTCCCCTGAAACTGCTTATGAAGCAGCAATTTGGTGGCCACTGGCAAAAATCCAATCACAATTGTTAAAAAACACCACATCCAAAAGTAATTTTGTAAATCTGCTATTTGATATGTCTGTGTAGAAAACCCCCTGACTACCCATACACATACTACTACAGGAAAGAACTGACACACCTCTCCTGAAACGATATTACAACAGAATACACTAAGTAGGTGTTTCCAACAGGAAGAAATGTTAAAAGCCATAAAAAGGAAAAAGAAAAAACTGACTTAATTGGGTAGAAAAAAGCAGAGTCGCAATTTTTGTTTAACAACCAGCATACACAATTACCTGTTCAATATCCAACTTCATGATGGCCTTCTGAAGATATCTCACACCACCATGGATCAATTTAGTGCTTCTGCTGCTGGTCCCTGATGAGAAATCATCTCTTTCTACAAGGGCTGTTTTTAGTCCTGTGTAACCAGAAAACCAAATTAACTTCTTAAATTACACAATTTGTATGTAATTCATTAAAAGCACTTCTCCAGGGTAGAGACAATCACAAGAAAAATTACTGTGAACATGGATAAATTTGTATTCGAAGTGCAGTACACTGTCTATATTATAATGAAGAGATTTTAGGCTCTTCCTGAGGGAAAAGTCAAACTAGAACTAGAAGCATATTAAACTGTAAATGAATCACAACTAGAAAATATTATAGTACAATTTCACGGCAGTAACATCTCTGGTGCATTTAGAGAGACATCTTTAACCCTGTAGAATCAACTTTCTACAAAGCCTCTGGACTCACGTCCTTCCCTTACTAGGAGAGTCCAGACACGGTCCATTCCCTCAACTCAGATCTACTCTACTACATCACCAATGAATCGAGACTGACACGCTTCGGTATGATTTCTGTTTAGAAATGTTCCTGGAGTGGTGTTACAGTGAGCATAAAATGGCAAAAGATAGCTAAGACAGCAAAACAAAGAAAGAACAGCAAAACTTCTGATAAGTTAAAAAAAAAGAAAACTTTTGATATGAATGAGTTTACAATATTCAAACATGACAATATTTTAGAGTTACAACGAAATGCAAGCCAGTACAAATGAATGCAGTACAGAGTACCCAGGAGCAGAACAAAGAAAATGGTCTCGCTAGATAAGGTAAGGATCAGCAAAGATAGGTGAGATCTAGAAGTCACCTCCACTTCCTTTATTCAAAGGTTACTACAAATCTTTTAGGGACAAAACTAGTTTTGTTTCATGTGCTTTCTTATAGAGATGCTCCTGCCTCTTCGGAATTGAAGAGGACCGGCAATCTGACGAGTGTCATTCAATAGTAGAGGGATGAAAGACAAAACTTCCGAAGACCCAAGGTATACAGCAGCACCAAGCCATGAGCAGTCCTCACGGCTGCACACTCTCAGGGGAGGAGGGAATGTCAGAGTCCGGTCGCAATGAGAATATGTAACTGGAGATTAGGCTCCCAAAGCTCATAGAGGAGAACCCGTGCATGTGCACAGTTCAGAGCCATTTATTCCATGTAATACCAAAGGGTCGTTTTTATCACTTTTAACAGTTTAAATATCGTACCCAAATGTCATTGTAAAATCAGGGCAATTCCTTTGACTCAAAAGGACAAAATATTTAGAAATTGTGCAGAGAAAAGTGGAGAACTTTGATTCAAGGGCAAAAAACGCTAAAGCCCTAACTATCCAGCAAAATAACACACAAATTACAGGTATCAGAGACCCAGGTCACTCTTTTAAACTATGTATACCCCAGAAAAGTTTTAAAATTCTCAACTATTAAAACTGTAGAAATGCCTAGCAAGTTTAGTACTGGATGTATTAGACGCAGAAAAACATATCAAGGTGGTGTATATATATTTTTTAAAGAAAACTGAGAGCTTAAGTGCTAAGCAAAGTGCTGGTACTGAAAATAAATTAGGCACAGACCAGATGGTCAAGTAGCTCCAACTCAAAAATAGGCACGTACACAAAGAGCAGCAGTTTACAGAGGCTACGTCTGCACACACCAGGGCTTCACTCTACTCCAGGTGAGAAGTAAAATTCAGGACACACACACACACAGAGTCACAAAGAATCAAAATTACATTTGCAAATCTCTCAAGAATGCACTGCCTTGGTGTGCTCTATCACCTTTTCTTAGTAAGTCCAACTCAGAGAGTTCTTCCTCCAGCACTAAAGTATGCTATTTTCTCTTCAGTTGAAGATCAGACGAGGGAGTTAGTTGACTTTCAAATGGCATTTAAGAGTCAGATTATTTAAAAATATACCTCTCTTTAAACCCCGAATCAGTCATGGCATCAAGATGCCCACACCAGGAGAGGCAGGAAATAAGACAGAGAGGAAGCAGCAGACTTCCATCTCTGGGGAGTCCACAGTCTCCCCATCTGAGCCCGCCTAAGGTCTGCAGGTTATAGGACACAGACTGACTTCTTAGCCCCCCACAATTCTCACTTCCTAGTATGCAGTCTCCTTACCCATGAGCGTGACCTGGACTAGCCCATTTCTTCTAATGAGCAAAATACAGCAATAGCAATGGCATGGCATGTCAAATCTGTGATCAGGTTACCAAGGAGGGCGACATCTGGAAGGTGCTCTCTCTCGGTAGCACTCTCTTGCCCTGCGCTTGCCTGCTCCAGGGAAGCAGGTTGTCATGCTGCGAGTCCAGCAACCATGGGAGGCTCTTGTTCAACAGGTCATAAAGACCTGAGGCCTCAGTCCAGCCACTCAGGAGAAAAATGAATCCTGCCAACTATCAGGTGAGTTAATAGGAAGAGTTGCAGCTTCGGGGAGACTGAGCCAGAGGACACAGCTAAGACTCACCCAGGTTCCCAATGCACCCAAACTATGTGATGATAAAAATTATTGGTTTGGGACCAGCAGTTAGCATAATGGCTATATCGCTGGATTCCCACATACTCTACCACGGTTCGAGTCCCGGACCCAGTGGCTTAAAACTCACGCCAGGCGCGTGTGCATGCGTGCCCAAGATCCTGAGAGGAGAATGGAGGAGAAGGGATTGCGGCGTGGCCATCCCCCCGGGGGGTGATTTCTCGCTTTCTGTCTCTCTATCTCTATCTGTGTGGCGAGCGCATGCGCCCTGTAGCAAAAACCTTTCTCAAAAAAAAAAAAAAATTATTGGTTTAAGGCACTAAATTTTGGGGGTGGTTTACTGGTAACACAACTCCCTGTGTAAAGAATAACTGCAGCCAGGACAGGTGCTATTAATTATACCAGGGGTGGGGTCTTCTAGAAGGCTGCCTACAGAGGAGTGTTCCAGACAGGTGGAGTGGAGGAGGGGAATTATCACAAGATGAGCTTAGAGAAGAAAAGGTAAATGCTTGAAATGGCCTAGGTGATCCAGGGGCTGCTTGTCTCCCAGGGGCTGGAGCGCAGGATAGGAGGCACACCATGGAGATCCAGGGAGAGGGACGGGCAAGGCAGAGCTCAAAGCGCTACTCACCCACATTGGGACATTTGGATACTGTCATGTGAGGCCCTGTTTCTCAGATGTAAGTAATATCTGGATCTCACAACAAGAAAATGCCTCTGAAATGTGGCTACAGATCCAAGGTCACTTTGACAAACAAATGCTCACACAGAAAAGCCCATTTGGCAATGGCGATGTAGAAGCATGAACACAAGTACTGTTCTCAGTTCCAAGGTATTCACTTTAAGTGACCAGCATGTGCTTGCTCATTTATTTTATCATTATAAAAAGGGAGTAAAATTTAAATGTATTCCAGAAGTTTCGAGATTTAAAAAAAAAATAATTTTGTCAGAGAGTGTCCTCTCACGAGAGAAAGAGAGAGAGAAAGCACACTCCCTTAGAGGATGGTCACACTACAATCCCTTTTGTTCTCCTTCTTCTTGGGATTTTGGCCATGCATGCACGAGTGCCTGTCTCTCTGGGACTGGAAACACACAGCTGGCCAGGTGAGATCTAGCTGCCCTAATCACCACATCTCCAGTTCCACACATGGTTTCTGCTTCTTTCTTTATGACGAGGAGAAACACCCTGAGCAGGATCTGGTCATACCATGATCCCCTGTCCCCCGCCCTCCAGCTCATCGGAATCTTGGGCATGTACATGTGCCCCTTCCACATTTCAGATGGGCTAGGCGAGGGACCTGAACCCACAGTTGGCCATGTGACTTCCAGTACTGCAGACATTGTTTTAAGAAACCCAATTATTCTGCCCGTTAAGGGAACCATCAAAATATTTTGAGCCAAGAAGTAAAGCTTAATGTTTTAGGAAGAGTTCTCTGACTGAGAGGGTAGGGCTGGGAAGAGCTGGAAGCAGTAGACCATTTAGTGCCCAGTACCTCCGAGGTGAGTGGGCAATGAAGAAGCCCATCTCACAAAGCAGAAGACGGCATTCGAGTGACAGGAAGAGAGAATCCTGGACTGGGTTGTTAGGGTGGGCTTTTTTTTTTTTTTTTTCTTTCCCAAATTGACACAGCATGACGCAGGGAACTACTCTAGGAACTAGCAAGCCATCTCAGGAGGGCATTTCAGGATATTTAAGTGAGAGCTAGAACTTTAAAGTTCTCGAAACTGCTTTTTCCATTACTGGATGTTTTAAAAGTTACTCACATGTACTTATGTGAGAAGCCCTAGTGAATACCAAGAAAAGTTAAAATGGGATTCCCTGTCAAACGAGGCAGTTTTTCTTGTTCTTCTATTTTCAGTGTCAAATCATCAAGCTATCCACCAGAATTTCTGGAGATGACTGCTTCTTCTGGAGCAAAAACATGAAAATTTAGCCTCCAAGGTTATAGCTAAATTGATACATTAAAGCACTATGTAATCTACTAGAAGTATCACTATTAAGTTTTCCAAAGCACATGAAAAATAGATATTCCAAAATAAGAAGATATTTTAATTTTTTCAACTGTCATTATATGTCAAATATTGTGAATTTCTCATTTTTGTTAGAAAATGAGGAAAGGAAGGAGAAAAGTAACTCAAAATCAAGACATTATTAGAAGTTATATTTGCTTCTTATAACTTTATTCCTTATCTGATTAACCAACTGCAGTGAAGATGATGAAATTTTCAAAACTCTTTGATGTTTTTGTGTGGTTCTGTTATTTCATGTGTTCTTTCTGGTTCACTTCTCAAGAATTCAAACTTTTTTACTCCCTCCAAAAATTACTGACCTTTCTGATACTTTAAGGCAAAGAAGTAAAAAGAAGATCTCTTTCATCCTCACAGAAAGAGTACATAGTATTTTAGGTGACTTTCAATACTAACATGTTACATTTTTAGGTAAATAATTAAATTTAAAGGACATCAAAAATAATGTACCTGGATTCAAGAATGAATGCATCACTACAGATTTGAGGAAACAAGGGGAAAACCTTCCTTCAATGAAGAAAGAGTAACTGTCCCACCTTCCAGGCAGGGAAGTGCTGGCCTCTCTGGGCACCTAACATAAGTCACTAGACTAGTTCAAGATTTTATGAGTAGTTGGTTCTTGTTTCTTCTTTTTTTGTTATCAGTTACTTTCTATGGAGAGCAACTCTATCATCATTGAGATAAACCAGGTCATACGGGAGTAGTATAGTCATTATTTGTTTTGTTTTGTTTTGTTTTTAATTTTCATTATTGATTACTTTTAGTAATTTCATGACAGTGATAAAATATTAAAATTTTGAGTAAAAGTACTCTGAAACCTTAGACAAAATAATAAAATTGGTTATAGTACAAGAATAAAGTGGGGCTAGCAGGTGGCATGGTGTGTAAGGGCACTGGACTCCCACATGGCTGACTGTGGTTCGGGTCCCAGACCTGACACCTTGCTTTCTCATTTTCCCTCTTCCTCTCTCTCTCTCACCCCACCCCTCTCTGGTCAAATTTAAAACAAACAAACAAATAAATAAATAAATAAAGCTAAATAAAATAATTCTAAAAAAATAACAATAATAAAAAAGAATAAAGCTGGGGACAGCAGGTGGCGTGGTAGTTGGGTCACTGGACTCCCAGATGGCCGACTGTGATTTGAGTCTCGGACCTGACTGCGTGCTTTTTCACTTTCCCTCTTTCTCTCTCTGTCTTTCTCTAGTGACCAAATGTGTCCTACAGCAAACTTTAAAAATAATAATAATAATAAATTGGATAAAAATAAATCATTATTTCTAAGAAGAATAAAGCCAACTTGAAACCTACCATACACTCGGCTTCATCCCATCTCTAAGCAAGCTGAAATTGTCCCTTCTAGCTGGGGCAAGGGGTCTGAATTAAACACAGCTCTTCACAGCTTTTGTTTTCTTCTGACCTAAGTCCAAATGTCTAGCTACTTCCAACGAAAGCAATTCATGGATCAAGACAGTTGGATGAGTACAGAGGAATAATTATAATCTAAGGGGAGAAATGGTACGACATTTAACTTTCACAACATGAAATAGAACAGAAGTATATTTTAATACTTTTTACTGATGATCTTATTATGCATGAAAACATGCTCACTATAATAAATGCAGAGAAGCAAAGAGAACAAAATAAAACTCTCCTGTAATCACACCACTGAGAGATAACCACAGTTGACATTTGGGTGTTTAAACATTCACATTTTCCATGTATTCATGTATATAATCACATATGTACACTTCTACAAAATTAGGATTACAGTATATCATCGATACAACTTTTCATTTAACACTATGCACTGTAAATATTTCCTATAGTTTCATTTTTAATGCATGGATAATATTACATTAAGTATTTACAATGATTTATTTATTCAATTTCTTATTTTGAATCTCAGTTATTTCATTTTTTTCTTTATTATACTATTATACATAGTACATATCCAAACTCCCTGTATCTTTAATTATTTCCCTAGGGCAAATTTTCTGAAATGTCATGATTAGGATATTTTTAAAGAGAAAGGTAAGAACAATCCTAAGAAATAACTACCAGAGGCACCAAGTAATAGCACACAAATCAGAAAATTTAAGACACTTTGTACATTAGCACCATAAGCACAGGTACTAAGGCCACATATGCCAAGAAGGAAAAATAATATAGTTTAAAGAAAGGTGAGTTTATCTTTCTTTAGAAAAGCTTTGGGCACTTAAGATTTCAGACAACCATTGCCATCAATAAGAAAAGGAAATAACCCAAAGGCTGAACATGTTATATGAAGGGTCAATTTCTCTAAAAAACAACATTCTGTAAACCTGCAAATTCTGTATTAACAAATCCTGACTTGTTAGTACTCCAGATGGGGATCCTATGGTCTGGTCTGGCATTTTGCTAACAGTGAACATCACCATTTGTTAGAGATGCATACTATGACAACGTTATTTAATACCTATTTCTATGTTTTTATTAAGAAATAGATAAACTGTTAATAAAGATACTATGTTATGTAAGGACATATTATTATATTTTGTGTTCCCTAAGTACACATCTAATTATGAAGTCACAGAACTCTGTTTAGTTATAACATTAATCAAAATAATACAATTTCAGAGAGTAGGGGAGTTGCTACTGTTGTTTTCCCATTATACCTGATTATTATAAAACTAGCTACTGTTCAAAGAGTAGAAGAATTATCCAAACAATATAGAAAAATGAACGAGAAAATAATAAAAAAATCACTAGTTACGAATTCCAGAGTTAATCAATATTAGCTATTTAAAATGTCTCATGTATTTTTTGTCAGAAACATTTTATGCCTATAAAAGTATATAACCTGTATATCTTTTTGTTTTAAAAGCAAATAAACTTACCATTCATTCTTCACAACTTACTTTTTCAACTTCCAACACATCTTAGCCATTTTCCCTATAAATACTTACATGTCCACCTCTTTCCAGCAACTGAATATACCCCAATTTATTAAATGAGACCTCAACTTTTTGCTATTATAAATATTGCTATAAATAAAACTTTAATCAATATGGCATTGTAAGGTTGGCCTTGAACTTTTCCTCTTCTCCAAACACAGAAAAAGTCCTATTTTTTTAAAGGGACACGGCTGAATCAAACATAAGATAAACACTCCATGGACCAGACAGAAACATAATGAAGAAACAGCAGAGTGTTCCACCCAAAAACGTGTCTTGCTGGGCTTGTGTTCTAGAAATAGGCAAAGGCAACCAGAATTTCAGATCCTGAAAGGTAAGAGGACTGTAACTCTCCTTTGTGAGGAGAGGTAAAGACGGAAGAGGAGTCCTTGAATGTTGGAACTGAAAAAGGGCTCCACTTTTTGCACAAGGAGCTTGAGTGGCTTTTCCTAATCCCTGTCTGAGAACAGAGACTACCTGCCAGGACATACTCAGGAAGCCGACAGACAGACAGTCTCGATACTAGCACCAGAGCCAAGGCAAAGCGCGGTTCAACATTTGGCCAGCAGGGTCCCAAAAACCACACAGGGCAGAAACCTCGATCTGATTGCAGAAAAAGTTCCTAATGGAGCTTGAAGATAGAGCAACTGTATCTCCAGAGTTGAGGGTGTGGAAACAGTGCAATTCAAAATCGATCTAAGTAGAGGACAGGAAATAGAGAAAAGAAAGGAGAAACACAAAAAGATGGCTGAAAAACACAAAATAAACACACACAGAATCAAAATAAATATAAGTGGATTAAACTCACCTATTAAAATATAGTCTATGAGATATAAAAATAAAAATAAATAAATGGAATGTAACCATATACCACTTATTACAGATGTACAAAGCAAAAGGGTATAGAAAAAGTAAAAACAATCTGAAGTAGACTGTCATAAATATTTTTCAAATTTTTTTACTTTATTTTGCCACAGATAACTTAAATTTTCTGAAATCAAAGCAGGTTTTTCCTTTATGACTTTTTGATATTATGCTTAAAAACATATTTCCTACTTTTTTTTTTAATTTGCACACACCTTTTCTAATAGCTTTTTTTTGGTTTCTAATTGTTAAATCTTTCACTTACATAGAGTATGATAAACAGAATGTGTGTGTGTGTGTGTGTGTGTGTGTGTGTGTGTGTATAAAGCACACAGATATTTATTCATGCAAACATACTCACAAGCATAAACATAAATTGGGGAGAGTGGATATCCCAACATCATTTATTAAGTAGCAAATAAAGACAGACTTGAAATGCTGCCTTTGCCATATTCTAAATGTCACATATTTACATTTATTTCTAGACCCTTACTTTTTTCCCACTGATCTATTTCTTTTCCAAACTATTTTAATCATAGAAGCTTTAGAATGCACTTATGTTAAATTTCCAGATCAATTTTAAGAATTTGGAATCTAGTCTAATGTCCAGCAAACAACAAACTTTCATCTGTTGAAATTCTACCAAAAGAAATGGGATTTTCTCCCACCCTCATAACAAGGAGGGGCAGTTTATTGAGGAGTGGATATATGAATTTTCAGAATACACTGTCTCCAAGTATCTCATTTTTCTGCATTTTTTTTGCAATGCACACACCTCTCTTACTCAAACCTTTACTTAGGAAGAATAGTGATTACGATCTTCCATTTTTGCCTGAGAAATTTGAGGTTCTCTGTAAGATCAAGACACTTGTCAAAGGTCATGAAACAGGTAAGCAATAAAACCAAAATATGACCCCAATTCATTCTAATTCCATAACCCGTGTCCTTAATCATTCTGCTTATCCTGCCTTAGACCTGAAGGATTTATAAGAATTCCAGAATTACTAGCCAGATACCACTTATAAACTAAAATATATACCTATTTCTAAGCAAGACAGCTACAGTTAATGTATTATTCCAGCAAGAAGCAGTCTTCTCTGGAATTTGAACTGAAGCCATAAAGGTTATTTTATTAAGAATAATTTTATTTATTCATTCATTTATTTTAATTGGACCAGAGAGAGACACAGAGAGGGAGAGAGAGAAAGTGAGAAAGCAAGCCAGCAGGTCCAGGACTCAAACCGTGATAGCCATGTGGGAATGTTCAGCATCTTAACCACCACACCACCTGCTGGTCCCACATAACAGTTATGTTTTATCAATCAGGTTTTAATCCAAAAATGTAATAAGTGACCCTCGATATATGCAGGTAAAGTCACATAAAAGAACATAAAGAACTAATGAAAACACCTTGGAGAATCCTGTGGCAGTTAATGTATTTATCGGTCTCCTCGTTTCAGCTCCCTTTAGGAGCAAAGGGTCCCCAAGTGGACTTCAGAGCTATGCTTCTGTCCAGGAACTGGACACAGAGGTGTTAAATAGTGAAGCAATTTCTATTGATCCTAGAGACGTGCAGGAGAACGTGAGGAGAATCGGGTATATTATGTTTATAAAATAATATTCCCAAATGAAACAAATGAAAATTGATTCCTGGGAAAATGGGGATGAGAAGAAGGCACATAAATGTTCATTATGAAGGCTCCATGACGTTCTGTCCTCCCTTTTCAGTCTTTGTTTATCCATGACCGAAACTGCATTTGGGCATAGTATTTTATCGAAAAGCTTGTGCAAACATTTTTATCCAAGCCCTTTAACATCTAGTGGTTCTCCCCAAAACTTTGATGTCCTGAAAAATCTAATTATTACTAGTAACTTTAAAATATCACAGTAATTTATTTTTGTCAAATGTGACTAAAGATTAATGGATACAATCAGGAATAATTTGGTAAAAACATATCAAATGCAGAGAAAGCAAAATTTGTTGTTAAGTGAAGCATCAAATATAATAAAAGAGCAAATTCCATGAATGAACAGCAACAATGCACAATTCATTAACCAAATGCCCATGATTATTTCACACTTCAGAGGGCCACTGATAGGATCAGAAATTGTAGTAAAAGGATAAATACAGATTACCTTCAGAATCTTTTTATACATTTTAATTATGAACATTACCCCCAGAGGGCTACCAGCATAATAAAAGAAATACAAACTAAGGTTACTTGTCCATCCCTTTTGTATATCGTAATTCTCTGTCTATATAAAGTAAGACATTTAGTCAATTATTTTAAGATAGAAAACAATATGCCAAGAAACGTTAAAAGTACATAATGTTCTTAGATTTTTTAAATTACACGACTTAGTTACTAAGTATAAAAATAAAGCATCCGATGGACATTCAGTCTCTAGAAACTCTTACCCATTTGAAATCATCAGCAGCAGCAGCAGCACTCTCATCCACAATCATCTGCTTTTACACTAGCTAAGGCCCTGATCACTACTGAAAACTTTCACGGCCCAAAGAAAAACGTACTTGTTCAACAAATATTAACAAACTATAAGCTCCTTGAAGGCAATGTCACATCTTACTGGTCTTTGTATTCTCAAAAGTGGTTTAGCACTTGACTCACAAATAGTACTGTTTTAAATTAAAAAAAAAAAAAAAGAAGAAGAAGAAGAAGAAGAACCTCAAAACAAAAACCTAAAAAATCATTAATGAAAATATTCTTAAAATGAGTTTTTCTCTTTTTTTTACAATGAGTTTTATTAAATTCATTAAATAAATTAAATACAATTTTGCCATTAAAAAGAAGGGAGATTATATACATGCAAACATTGAATATACTGATACTTGAAAGAAATATACTGCAAAAGGGCAACTATATAATAGTCCTACCATGTTTTTAAAAAGATAGAAAAACAGAAAGTGCACAAAAGCAAGCCTAGGAGAGATTTCCAAAAAGAGGAGAGGAGTAAGAGGCCCTGCATGACTGCCTTAGTCCTCCTGCACTCCCAGTCCTTCCAGCCACCCTAGCTTGTCTAGCGAAGCCTGGTTTTACAACTTCCCTTCCCTCTCCCATCAGCTCTAAGTCCACATTTGAGCAATTTCATCTACGTTCAGAAAATCATTTTTCATTTTCTCCTTTTTTTTTCTTTTTACTTAAGTTTATTATGAAAATGTACATGACCTGATTTTTACATCATGGTAAAAACGGGCCTGTTGACAAGGGGACATGGGTTTTCCTGTTGAAGAGCCATTATACTCGTTTCAAGGCTTCTAACATGATGATACTGTTTCCTCGTATTACCACCATTCCAGTAGTGTTCTGTTGCCCACTAGTTGCCATCTCCACACATTCGTCTATCACAAGATTCATAAATGGATCAAATCCCCACAATATTCCTTGGACATGTCTACCACCATTTAATTTTAATGATAATTTCTTGTCCATAAATTTTTTTCAATTCGGGAGGGTGAGCTTTGCTCATGGTACCAACTCGGCGGGCTCAGAGATTCATTTTCATTTCTCCTTCTATCATTAATATCCAATGAATTCTCAATTCCAGATTCTTTTTTAAGAATTATTTAATTTTATTTATTTATTTATTTTAATTTGACTAGAGAGAGAGATAGAGAGGAAATGTGAGAAAGCAAGCCACCAGGTCCAGGACTTGAACCACGCACAATTGGCCATGTGGGAGTCAGTGCCCTAACCAACATACAGCCCCTCAGTTCCAGATTCTACCATAGAATTTTCTTTGCCTCTACCCTTAGCAATATCCTCCCCACTCCCCACACTCACATGAACATATATGTCCTACATGGATAACAACTTCACATTTTCTAACCTCAGCAAACAATTCCTACCACCATCACATTCTCCATAAGATAATTGTAAACTTTTTCTACAGTAAGGTCCCTTTCCCTTGTATAAGCAGGACATCACGCTTTGCTTCTCTGTGTTTAAAAATGGCTCTTCATACTCACACATACTCTCTATTGTATATCATATTTTCCCATTGTTTGTCTCAAAAAAACAAGTCTCTTATCTTCTTGTAAAACTAAGATAAATCTTTGACATCTCTTTCCTTATATTTTCAAAAGCCCTTGTTCTATATGTTTGCTTTCTATTTCTTATATATTACTGTTCTCCCCATGCACTGGCTTTTTCTTCTAAGTATAAAGGAATATTAAGATTGCTCCTATCTTTAAAAAAGAAAAAAGGCAAAGAAAAGGCGGGGGGGGGGGTCCCCTG
>NW_006159882.1:337432-349024 GCF_000334495.1 Tupaia belangeri chinensis
CCTATCTTTAAAAAAAAAAAAAGGAAAAAAAAAGGGGGGGGGGGGGGTCCCTTGGATACATTCTCTTTGTTTCCTATTGTAGGATCAAGTCACCTCCCTTCTGCTTTATCCCTCTGTAGACCTCTTGAAGGCGGTTGCCCCGCCTGTTCCTTCCATGTGGTCGTTCAGGCCTTATCATCAAACCTAACACACTTCAGCATCTCAAAGAGGCCAATTAGGAAAATCCAAAGGCCTTCTCCCAACAAACCAGACCTAGTCTTGCCTTTCTGCTCTCCTCTCGTAGTCTGTTATATGACCTGGATGCTCCAAACTGAAACATGGAAACAGATGCTGTCTCCCACATACGCTGATGCCATGCTGTTCCTCCTGCATGTTCCCTCAGGTTGGAACACTGTGAACAAGCAATGTTTGCCTATTAAAATTGTACCTATGCCAAAGAGCAGCTTTCCTATTCCTGACCATTCTGTGTAGATGCAACTAGCCTCTTCTTGATACATTCATAATATCCCCCCTGCCTTTCTTTAGTTCTTTTTGGAGAGATTTTTGCTATAGGGTGCACTCGCCGAAGAAACAGAGAGATCAAAAGTGATAAATCACTCCCCAGGAGGGATTGCCACACTGCAATTCCTTCTCCCTATTCGTCTCTTAGAATCTTGGAACACATGCACACACACACCCAGCATGAGTTTTAAGTCGCCGGTCCAGGATTCTAACCATGGTTTACTACGTGGGAGTCCAGTGACATAACCATCAGGCCATCTGCTGTTCCCATCCCTCTGCCTTTCAAAAGGCACATATTCTCTATGACATAATTTGATCTGTACAAACAAGCACTACAGAATTGTGAGCACCCCAAAGGTATGATCCACATCAATCACCTCGGTATTCTCATATAGCACCTTGCATATTGCCATGCATACAGTAAGTACTCAGTGGATATTTGAATTAAAATAAAAAGAATGACTATATATTTCAGTACATACATGAAATAATTGGAGATAATACTGAATCCTACAAGAGAGGTGATCCTCTTCAATATAGATAACTGTTACCTAGTAAAGTCCTAGGAAAGATAGTTCCAAGTGAATCTTCCCGGTACGTTGGCCATGTGTCCCTTCTCTCTGCCCTCCTTCCCAGGTCTCCAGGAAAGCAAATGACCTTGAGAAAATGATAAATGTTCTTCCCATCTGTTTTATATGTCCAAGAAAAACCTGGCTCAAATTACACTCCATGGTTGAAGACAGGAAATTAAATGAAAGTTGGGCTCAACTTGAAAACAGAGTAGTTTCTGGTGCCTATATTTTGAACTTACCATTATTTACACTTGACAAAAAAAAAAGGATTTAGGTGGTGATGCCTTCATGGACCAAAACCTAAGTGTGGTTCCTGTGAAATCATAGGAATACAGGGCACCAAACATTTGTACTTAAATTTTGTACAATTCATTGCATTTCCACACAAGATAGTGACTTAATGGATCCACGAAGGCTTATTCCATATCATAAATGATTACCACTGGGTATGCAATTGTAATAAATATTGCACTTTAAGTAGAAACTAAAGTAATCAAGAGTCAAAATTCCTTGAAGCAGTACTAGCCCAATTAGATACATCTGAGGATGTTATAACAAATTGCTATTGCTCCAGGATAACTGTTTTTAGAAGTCTTTTATTTTCATGTTAATAATAGTGGCTATAATGCTACCTACACTTTATGAGCTTCTCCTGTGTGTGCCAAGAACTGTTCCAAGCCTCTTCATGATTGCCAAGTTTGGATTTCACAACTATCATTTAAAGAGGATATTTGTTAACCTCATCTGAAAAATGAAGAACCCCAGAGGAATTAAGCAATTTGCCCAAATACACACAAGCACACATGTGTGCACATGCACACACACACACACACACCCCTTGTAAAAAGTTAAACCAGAACTTGAACCAAGATTTCCTTGATTCCAAACACTGCACTAATACCCACGATCAAAAATGAAACAAATTATTTTCTTAAATACTTGTTATGTAACAGCACTGGTATTCCATACTAAACTTACTTTCTTTATACATCATGTTTCCCTGTATTAAAAAGTTTATTTGTTTCTTCCATGAGCAAGGGAGGCAGAGACAGAGACAGAGATAGGCACTCCCAACACAGTCTTTGCACAGCCATCTACCCCCAGCTTCAGCCTGCCCCAAATCACAGGCCTGCAAATGCTCCGTGTACTAAGGCCTCACGGCATGAATCCAGAACCCTCACATGTAGGAGAGCCCACAGAGTACTGTATTACCACTATGTCACTTCCATGTTCCCATTTTTAACAAAATTTGCATCATCTCTTTTCTAATACTGGCCAGTAGTAGACAGGTTACTGACACAAACTTCTAAGTTAGCAACAGACTTTTCTGCTATCTAGCTGCATAAGCCAGATTTCCCAAACTTCAGTCCCTTTTTCACTGGGAAAGATTATTATGAGATACGTGAACAAAAAGAAGTATTTCAATCAATTATTTCATTGTAATAAATCTTTTCTCCCACCCTTGACTGACATAAATGTGATTTCAGATGAAAGACAAATATTTTTATTTCATATAAATGTATTTACTTGTCTAAGTACTAGAAAAATACTTCCCAGAACATCAAATCAATTTGAAAGGCTATAAAGGTTTAAAAAAAAAAAATAGGTCAGTGAAGTAAATAATTATTTAGATATTTAGATATTTAGATATTTTGTTTTTGGAAGTGTACAATGCATATATGAAAAAGTGTGAGGTGCTTCACTAAGCACGGAAAATTAGGAGACGCAAACAAAAATGTGACTTCACTAGCACAGGGTGCTAGCATACATATGTATATTGGGGGCGGAGGATAAAACCAGTATCTTCCTTTGTTCCATCCATCCACATCAGTACTTACCTCTGGTGACAGCGTCTAGTGCACAGCCACTTCCCGTTGCTCCTCCTCCGATAACAAGGACATCAAATTCAGACGTGTTTTGTAAAGTCAGTAGCTGAGCTTCTCTGGAAGGAGGCTCCCTGTTCACAGGTTCTGAAAGGCACTCTGCAGCTTCAACATAGGCCAGGTTCACCTGAGGTAAGGGCAGACAAACCATTTCAGTTGTTCATCTAGAATGCCAATTGAACACGTTTTACAGTATACTGAAAGAAGTTTGTATTAGAGATACAGAGCTCTTGAACCAAGTGCTGTGGGGTGAAATGTCCTTAAAATTCTTGGTGTATTTATGCTCACTAATCACAACTAGTTAGCCATAGAATATACCTGGTTTCAGATTCAATATCTCAACTGCTTGTTTGGTTTCATATACAGTCAAGTTCACTTATTTCTGACACTGTGCAACAATTCCCAAATACCTTCTCTAACACAATTCATAGGGGAACACAAAAAAGGTTTAATCTAGTAGCAATAATTCATTCAGAAAATATTTTTAAATGATGACGGGAGGGAACACTTTAAGTCTTTCTGCAATTTTTCTTTTCAGAATTATTTTACTTAACTTTACTTATTTATTTACTCATTTATTTTAATCTAACTAGAGAGGGACAGAGAGAGAGAAAGAGAAAGTGAGAAAGCAAGCTGCCAGGTCCGGGACTCAAACTGTAGTCGGCCATGTGGGAGTCCAGCGCCTTTAACCACCATGCCACCTGCTGGCCCTATTTCTGCGATTTCTTAAGAAGAATATGTTCTTCATGCCTCAATTCTCCTGAAAAAAATATATTCTAGAATTTGAGGTCTATATATAATTCATTATAATCAAAAACAATTTTTAATACAAACTACTATCTTGTTTAAATAGCCAGCTATGTTCAATAAAAATAATACATTCCAAAGATGTTTAGTCCAAGCCTTCCTCATTAAATACCTTAATGTAAAATTGTAGATTTTACATAAAGTATATTATTTCAATTTTTAAAAACATTAACAATACTACAATTAAAGCCAGGTTTAGTCCCTGTGGAGGAAAATGACCTCCCCTGTGCTAGTTCTTGCATTAGAATGTAATTTATCATTCTATGCCAAAAATGGGACTAAATGTTTTTATTTTTTGACTTTGCTATAGTGCACACGTGCTTGCTGAGAAAATAGAGAGAGAGAGAGAAAGTACAAGAGCACCCCCCAGGTGGGATGGTCGTGCCCCAATCTTCTTAGGACTTTTGGCATGCACGCACAGGCAACACACAAGCAAACTCTCCTCAGACTGTGGGTCTGAGACTCAAACCACACAGTCATGTGGGATCCAGCCACCCTAACCACTGCATTGCCAGCTGGCTTGGCACTGGTCTTTAAAAAAAAAAAAAAAAAAGTAGATGCCAGAAGTCAGAGTTAAAAATCCAGGAATAGAAAATGTTCCCCCAAAATGCTAATATCAGATGCAATCACTACACCTAACACTGCTGACCGATGTTGCTCGATATTAATAGTCCATAGATACGTGAGTTCTTTTTCTTTTCTTTAAATCACAACACCAGCATATTTCCTAATGGTGTTTTCCTCAACCTGCTACAGAAGCAATGCAAAAAACTCTGAGTCACCAGGTAAGAGCCTGTTAAACACGATCACAGACCTTACCAAGAGATTGCTCTGATTACCCAAGATAAGTGATTTTTTCATTCATTTAAATAAATCAAATTAGCCATTACACTTGGTTTTAAAATTGTACAATGCCTATGCTTAAAAACTGTGAAAGTGCTTCAGAAGACATGGAAATTATCAGACCAATTATTATCAGACCAATTGGATTTCTATGAAAATAAATCCCGAAGGCATAGGATATACTGAAAGAACCCTGGATTAGGGTTAGAGCGTCCCACTTTGAGCCTTATCACCCTCATTCACCAGCAATGTGACTTTTGACACAGTATGTCTGGGGGCCTTAGTTTGTTCATTTATAAAATGAAGATAAAATCCCCGTGGTAGTTTTCCCCCTGGACCTCTTGATTATATCCTCAGTCTGTATGGACACGAAAGTTGTTGGAAAACTACAAACTACCACCAAAAAGTTGTTGTTGCTGTTATGATTATTATTCGATCATTTGATACCTTAGTAGCACATAATAAGAAATCGTCAATACATATTTTACTAAGTGATATAAAAGGTTAAAAGCAGGTAACATGGTATTTTAGGCTATTAATTCAGATTCCAAGACAAAAATCTTATTCTTCATGTGTCTTCTAATTATCTGCTAATAGCCACTTCCTCGTGTTCATCTTTACATACATTTATGATAACAAGCAAGATGGAACTGCTAGGTGCTATAATAGCTCTCAGAGTCTTGCCTTTCATCATCTAAAGAGAAGGAAAAAGTACATACATTTGTACACATACACATACACATAAAGTATATACATACGTAACAAATATGTAGAAAGATCAAATGCCAAAATAGAGGAAAAAACCACCAGGCTATGACCATTCAGATGAGGGAGGGAGAGCCTTCCATTTGAGGGTTTCAACTGCGCCATGACAGATGGGTAGGACTTGGGCAAGAGACTGACAAGTGACTAAACTGCCAGAGCGTTTTCACACATCAAAAGAATTGCTGACATTTTCTGCTTGGTAAGTTTTCTAGAAATACTTGGAGAAATAAGTTTAAAGACCACATTATGATATAGTTCATTAGAACTCGATAATACTAAAAGCCTCCTACTCTGACGATGAATATTAAACTCAACTGCTTAAGTTTCTTCTTCACCAAGAAGGCAAGACCTGATTGGCATCACCTGTGGTAGGTGTGTGTGTGTGTGTGTGTGTGTGTGTGTGTGTGTGTGTGTGAGAGAGAGAGAGAGAGATTACACTGGCTACACTGTTTCCCCATCTTCCTCCCTTGCCTCATCCTTCTCACCAGCATGCTCTAATCTGTCTCATCTCAACCATAAAAGACACCTCTTATCAATATTTCTAAGAATCACCCAAAAAATTCCTGAAAGACCTGTAGACACTTGCTTTTACTGCCTTACTCTTTTCTCTTTCCTCAACCCATTCCAGGTTTTCACATACACATCATCACCACCAAAATCACTAATCATCGTCATGCTACTGAATCTGTTGGGCTTGAGTATCTCAGAACCACTTTCTCAGAGTGTGCCCTGGTGCCCCTGTACTGCCCAGTATTTAACATCGTGGTTCCCCTTTTACTGTCCTAGTGCTTCTCCTCAGATCTCTAAGAACTCTGTCTCTGAAAAAATCTATCTACCGGATAATGTCAAATATCCTTTATACCATGATAACTTCTAATTTAGTTTCCTCATTTAAGAACTCAGATACTGAACTGCCTCCTTGGCATCTCCTTTAGAATGTATCACACATATCTCCCAATTGAACTGATGACTTGATCTCCCCAAACCTTTTCTTGTCAGTGTGCCTCATGTCAGTAAGGGTGCCATGATCTATCTAGTTGCTTGTGCCAGGAATTTCAAAGGCATCCTGACAGTTCCCACTCTCTTATATACCATATCTGATCAATCACTGCATCCTATCAATCTCCCTCCTTAAAAAAAGAAAAAGAAAAAAATCTCACATTGAGTCACAACCTTTATCTTCACTGCCACCTATTAAGGTATCATCCTTTTCTCCTACATTAATGTTATATCCTTCCAAAGGTCTTCACATATTTACACTGCCTTCTTCCAAATCATTCTCCAAACTGCAGCTGGAGTAATAATTTTAAAACCCAAATAATGTCATTTCCATGTGTAAAACCCTTCAAAAACTTTCACCTTAATTTAGGTCGAAGGTAAACATCTTTACTCTGGTTTGTAAGACTCTTCATGGCCTTTTACAATGGCTAAAGTAAAGAGAGCACATACCAAGCGTTGGTGGGGATGCAACAGAGTTGAAACTCTTACGTATTGCTGGTAGAAATGCAAAATGATGCAACAGTTTTGGAAAACAGTTTGGAAATGTCTACAAAGATAAACATACACTTACTATACAACCCAGCAATTCCCCTCCTAGATAATAACTAAAAGAAATGAAAACCTGACTTCACACAAAAACCTACAAGCAAATGTTTATTATAACTTTATTGATATTTGCCCCAAACTGGAAAAAGCTCAAATATCCTTCACCTGGTGTATGTCTAAGCAAACTGTGGTTATATCTTTGTGATGGTATAATAAATAACAATTAAAAAAAAGAACAAATTATCTATACAACGACATGAACACATTTCAAATGCATTAGGCTAAATCAAGGGTAGGGAAATTACGGTCTTCAGCAGACCTTATAAACATGGCTGTCACCCATTTTCATAAAACAGTTTTACTGGAACACAGTCACACTTAATGTTTTATAAATTGTCCTTGTCTGCAATAGCAGAGTTGAGTAGATGTAACAGAGACTGTATGATCTGTAAGTCTAAGACATTTACTATCTGCCCCCTTACAGAAAAGGCTACCAAACCCTGTGCTAAGTGAAATAAGCCAGACTCGAGGTCTACAGTCTACATGATTCTGATCATTTCCATTGTATGAAATTGTTTTATTTTTGTTTTTGTTTTTGTTTAAAAAAAAAAAAACATCAGAGATTAGTAGAAAAAGACTAGACTACAAAAGGCATGAGGGAATTAGATGAAGATGACAGAAATGTCTGTAGGATGACTGCAGTGGTGATCACATATCCGTACAGACTTGACTAAACTCATAGAGCCGCTTATTTTAACAGGTGAATTTTATTGTCTTTTAAGTTATATCCCATATTAAACTCAATAAACTTGACTTAAAAATATAAGCAAATACACTGGGTCTTCAAAAAGTTTGTGGAAAGTTTGCATTAGAAAAAAACAATGAGTGGATTTCAGAATTTTTGCCCTAAAATAAACCTGTACTTTAATTCCCTTCTTTTCACATTTTGAAATCCCTTCACATGTATATAGCTTTATATGCTGCTATTAAAAGGGTTTTGCTATTTTACACACACTTAGGTCATCATAATAACCCTATGAGTTCGGTTCTATTATGATCGCTGTTAACGGAAGTAACTAAGACAGAGACAAGTTAAGTAACGGGCCTATAATTACACAGCTAGGTTGTGGTAGAACTAGGAATCGAACTTACCTAGTAACAGAAACTAGGTTAGACACTACTGTATTATACTGACTCCACATATAATTTGAGAAAAAGAAAGAAAGAAGCAGGCTAAATATTTATAAAAAGGTGAGAGATAACTACAGTAAGATATTACTGTACTAAGTTTTGTGAGGTTTGTTTTTACTTTTGTTTTGGTGTGATTTTGTTGTGAATGTTTTACTGAACAATTCCTTCAAAAAATTTAAAATATACAGCACTATTGAGGGTAATTTATTTAATTTCTGACACCACTTTAAAATAACATTTTATTTTTGTTTATTTTTTCCATAAAAGCTGGAAAGTGTTGCAACTGAGAAGCTAAGCACTGCGTTTATTTTAGAGGCAGTAAACACAGCCTAAGGCCCTACTTATAATTATGACAGGAGAAAGACTCATTTTGGCTTCATATGGCTTTGAGTCACAAAAACACATCTGTACTCCACCTTCCCTAGAATATGTTGATTGAGAGGAAATATAGAAAAGAAAGGCAGCAAGAATTAAACAGTAGTGTTAAGTAACAGCATATTTTAAGAAGACTTCGTGCTCCGAATTTTCACAGACCTGCCTTTTCCTCATTCTAAGGTGTGAGGTCTCATTCGAAGGCAGTTTGATTAAACAGCTGGAAGACAGGCTGCACTGAAGGACTGATCCAGAGGTTCTAGGAGAAGCACTGGAATGACCACATGCCCTAAGTGACCTAGAAAACCAAATCCCTCGTATGTCCTGAAAACATTTAACCTACCATCACGAGATCCATCTCATCAATTTTTACTGGAGGCCGTCAAAAACTCTACAGACCAGGGGACAGAACAAATAAAGAGGCAATTATAATTTTGTTTATAAGTAGATTCAAGATAGAAAATAAGCTACAAGAGCCATAGGAGGTACCCCTAATCCAGACCTCCAAAAAGCTTCCTGGGAATTATAGCTAAATCAAAGACAAGAGAGATTAACGTGTGTTAGCTCAGTGATAAAAAAAATCAAGAAAGGAAGTGGGAACAGCATGTGCTAGACCAGAGGTCATACTAGTATATTATTTTTTGGTTAGCATACTACTTTCTTAAACTGAGTTACACATCCATTATTTTTGAATTAATGCATTTTACATAAAAATTAGGCTTTCAGGGCCAGCCAGTGGTATAGTGGTTAAGGCACTGGATTCCCACATGGCCAACCACAGTTTGCGTCCCAGACCTGGCAGCTTGAAAATCATGCCAGGTGTATGTGAACATGTGCTTGAAGTCTCAAGAGGAAATTACAGAAGGGACTGTGGCTAGGTTGTCCCCCCTGAGGGCTGATTTCTCTTTCTCTCTCTCTCTTTCTCTCTCTCTCTCTGGGGGGCATACTCACCCTATAACAAAACCTTAAAATAAAAAATAATCGGGCTTTCTATCTGAAGCCAATACGCTAAAATTGAGTATAGCTGCTGTCCTTAGACAAGGTACATGGGCCCATAAGCCTAGGATTCTCGCTCACTGGCTTCACCCTTTAATCCCACCAGTCTAGTCCCTATAGACATATAAGTTTGCTAACACTGGCCCAAAGATGGGAATAAATCGAGCACTAACAGACTCAGGATCAATCACCTAACTCAGTTACTGGAGCCAGAAGAAAAGAGGATCCAAGACAAAAAAGCAAACTGCCTTCTGCCTAGCATAATTCCAATCACAGCTCCCAAACAATCTTATCTTGGTGGAACTGGTACAATAGCCAATATTTAATCTTATTTTGATATTATTCCTAATTACATATAATTATGATGGGCTGGGAAGAAGTAGGTTTCTTTGTTTTGTTATGTTTTAACTTGTAAATAGTTTTCATCTACATTTTAGAAAGATACAAATTCCTCCAGTAGTCTGATAGCAAACATACAGATTTTGACGAGACTCACATAAACACCTATATAAAATTGAAAGCCAAAATCATCATCTTTGAGAATTTACATCCCAGAAAACATCTACCCTGAACAGGATTCAGAATGAGTTCAGTTTTAGTATATGTCTATGCACCATTAGACTTGCAAATTAAAAAAAAAAAAAATCCTAGACACTTGCAACTTCGGGTGAGACCGAAAACAAGATCTAATAATTAGCGTCTATTTCTGAAAGAAGTGCATATTTAAAGACCACAGGCAATTAACAACCAGGTTGTCCTGCAATCATGTACAGTAATAATTGGAGTATAAAGCAGGGTTTCATGCAAATCATCAGACTGCAACTACCACTCTCAATCTCTCCTGTATTATGTTATTCAATAATAGAAGCATTAGATTTAAGGAAAATTGCTTCCTGTTTTGTTGTCACTGAAAAAGACTAACCGTATCTGTGTATTCCTAGAAGGAAAATGTGAATCTCCTTATACTGAATCTGTGGTTGTTTTAAAAGCCTTCATTCACTTCCTGAATCACTTTGTGAATCCAAACGCTTATGTTTTTTCTTGTACTTACATGACACTAACCCATGTTTGTCCGTGTTGAGCGTCCTCAGTGAGGGATTCATGGTTACTCTGTAGATAGAGTAGCTAATATATGGACTCTCATCTCCACCGGAAACCAGACAAGAGAAAACAAGATGAGGCCACTCCTCTGGAATAACTGAAAATGGGGTCTATTTTACCTTGAAGATGCTATCTAGTTGTTATTTCTTTGAGAAATTAACACAGGAACTCTTAACAGCAATCGGCATATATCTAAACAATTTAATTATCAAACTTTGTTATACCCCTTAACTAAGTAGACTTCAAATAAATTATCAGAAATTGGCTATATGACCTAAGGTTTGAAGAATATATTTTATTGGTTGTGGAGGTATCTAAGCTTGATATTATCCTTCAATTCTTGTAACTGCTTGCTGAGAATTAGAGGCGTAAGGCTGGAGTTAGGGAGGACAGAGGGAAGAAGAGACAGAACTATTGCTTGTCTAGCAGCTACTAACACACACACTCTAACTCCTTAGGTTGCATAATTAGCACAGAAAAGAAGCACTTGTTGACCAAGGACTTTAGTTATCCTTTGGACAAGTATTTAAAAGAATCAAAATTTGACCCCAGGTTTGCCTCAGAATCCCATCTCCTCAGCTGTACAAAGTCATCTTTGCCTACATATGTGGGTTTCTTGGGCACGTGGATCTGCCAGCATCTCTGGCACCAGTGATGCAGAACTGCTGATAGCGGTCAATGAGATCAGAAATCCTTGGGCATCTGCCTAGCTTGCAGGCAGCCCCACTATGCAGTTACACAGACACGCAGAGTTGCATGGAACAGCTCTTTTCCTTTAAAATCTCCCTAAATTACATGTCTGGAGTGGCTCCAGACCAAACAAACAAACAAAAACAAACAAAAGAACAAAAAACAAACAAACAAACAAACTTCTCCCATTGCTCTCAGGTGAATAAAAGGCTAATCCACAAAGTTAGATGATTAGTTCCAAGCTTTACAATCCTGAAGGCCCTGGACAAAATGTTGTTGCTGTTACTAGCTTTTGCCTTAGGACACATGAGCTCCCCAGGGAAAGA
>NW_006159882.1:349047-359409 GCF_000334495.1 Tupaia belangeri chinensis
GGAAAGAGAAATCACGCCGCAAGAGGCAAGGCCACACCACAATCCCTCTCCTCCATCCTCTTCTCAAGATGTGCATGCACGAGCACGCACCTGCTGTGACTTTCAAGTCACCAGATCTGGGACTCGAACTGCAGTCAACCATGTAGAAGTCCAGCACCTTAACCACAACAGCACCTGCTGGTCCTCTAGACAATGCTTTAACCTAGCATTCAAAATAGTTTTTGGTCAAATTTGTGAAGCACACTCTCCATTTCTCTGCAGATTATTTAATCAATATAAGCTAACTGTGGTGGTACAACAGTAGCACAATGTTCCGTATTGCTGAAGCCATAAGCAAAGGTCCCAGATTCACATCCCAAGGTTTCCCTATACATGACAGGTGAGCATGTATGTGCCCACGATCCTGGCTAGCCTGTTGGGGATGCCCATCTCTCTCCCTCTTTCTCACCCCCTCTCTTTTTCTATCATGGAAAAAAGTAAATAAGTAAATAAACTTTAAATATATATATATATATATATAGGTTATACTCATTATCACATAATTAGAACTTATAAATTCTTGGCTGAAAAACCACAAACTCCAAAATAAATAAAGTAAAATCAGAGGTCAGCAGATGGCGTAATGGTTACATCACTGGACTCCCACATGGACAACTGCAGTTCAAATCCCGGACCCAAAGGCTTAAAATTCATGTCAGGTGCATTTGTGTGAATACCCAAAATCACAAGAGGAGAATGGAGAAGACATGCAATATGGTCATCCCCTCTGGGGGGTGATTTCTCACTTTCTGTCTCTGTCTCTCCAGCAAGTGCACACACCCTATAGCAAAAATCTCTCTCTAAAAATAATAATAATAAAATAAAGTCAAATTGGAATTGCCTAACTTCTACTAAAAGCATCTACTTTCTTAACTTGCAAAGCTACCTATGTAGAAGGAGCTTTTCTATCATAAACATAATTTAACTATTAAGCTGGAGGATATTAAGAAGGAAGGAGGAGGAAGCTAAAGGACTCTCCCCAAAGCATTTATAGGAAGTTTCCTCAGTCCCCACAATATCCCTAAAAAGTTTCTTAAAGAGGTCTTAAAAGGAATAAGTAGTTGAAAATGAAATGCAAAGTCAAATCAAAATGAATGTCAATGTTGCTCAGTTAGCAACAGCCTAGCAGCTCACCAGCTGTCAACGCTAATCATAGCTCAGTCCTTGACTCACTGGGTGACCTATAGAAGTACAGTTAACCTCACTGATTTTGTATGCCAGCAATGAAATAGCATCACAAACTCCTCGAAGGCCTGATGCGAGTTATAGCTCAAAGATATTGCCACGGCTCCACTTTGGGGGCTAAGTGTTAAATAAAAACCAAAATTATAAGGAAGATGATAGGATGCTCTTCAGAAAACATTTCCAGCTCTGTCTGCATAATTTTAGTGCTTTGATGGAACATGCCTCTGAAGAAACAGTTAACCATATAGAGAGTTAAAAATAGTTTCAACTGGCCTTATCTAAAATACAGAGTATTCAGAATCCTCATCAAGCTTTAGATATCAGACACATTCCTGACGAATTTAGTTGAATTTCTTGGAGAAAAAAACAGTTCTTCCAGGAATCTATGCACAGGGTTCTAAATAAGAGAAGAAGCAAATGAATGAGATACTCTTTGGCATAAACTCTAACAATAAAACTCTCATCAAAAGAAATACAGCTCATTTGTCAACTAGATTATAAACTGAAGTCAGGACACATATGTAGTGGCTGGATGCTTAACAAAACGTTCTCTCTTCTCCCAACACTTCTGGGTGAATTCCTATCCTTGTATACAGAGGACTGGAAATAAGCCAATGGGACAGCAAGAGCCCTATAGTGTGGCAGAGTCACCAGCACAAGGGGACCTAAGTCCCAAATAATGATAAGAAATGGATCTCCCACCAAACCACTGAAATTGTAATGTGAGCAAGAAATACAACTTCACTCTGATAAGTCATTGAGTTTTAGGGGTTATTATACTAATTAGCTGACTCCAATTATTCACAGCAATGAGATATGTTAGCATTACAACCCAAGATCTGGACACACCAGTAATCTTGGCTGGCCAGAAGGCAGTTGCGGGGGCAGGGAGTTTGAAGTGGTGAGACCCTGTCAGAGTACTTGTCTGATCTCTCTTTCTCTCTCTCTCATGAAATAAATAAACTTTAAAAAATGAATGGACATGTGGCTGGCAGGTGACATGGTGGTTAAGGTGCCGCACTCCCACATGGCCAACCAAGGTCCAAGTCCCAAATCTTGCAGTTTGCTTTCTCACTTTCCCTCCCTTTCTCTCTCCAACGAGTACATGTGTCCTATAGCAAATTAATAATAATAATAATAATAATACTATGGGGCCAGCAGGTGGCATAGTGTTTAAAGGCACTGGATTCCCACATACCGACCACAGTTTGAGTCCTGGACCTGGCGGCTTGCTTTCTCGTTTTCCTTTCTCTCTCTGGTCAAATTTTTAAAATAATAATAATGAATGAACTTAAATAGAAAAATAATTCTTTAAAAAAAAATAATAAGGGAATCAGCAGTTAGCATAATGGCTATGTCGCTGGATTCCCATGTAGTCAATCACGGTTCGAGTCCCAGACCCGGTGGCTTAGAACTCACACCGGGCACGTGTGCGTGCGTGCCCAAGATCCCGAGAGGAGAATGGAGGAGAAGGGATTGCGGCGTGACTATCCCCCCTGGGGGGTGATTTCTCGCTTTCTGTCTCTCTGTCTCTCTCTGTCTGTCCCTATAGCGAAAGCCTCTCAAATAAATAAATAAATAAATAATCCTTTAAACAAATGAATGGATAAAGAAATACAGTATACAGTATTATCCAGTTTAAAAAAATAAGGGAATACAAAGGCCTAGCCACAATGGTGCAGCAGTGACAAGTTCAAAATGGTGGAAGTCATGTGGAAAGTCAAAGTTCAGTTCCTGGGTCAACATTTATACCCCAGGTATACACATTCACCCATGATCCTGGCTGGAAAAAGTTAAGGAGAGGATTGTAGCATGAGACCCTGTTGAAGATACTTGTCTTTCTCTTTCTTTCTCCTTCTTTCTTTCCCTTCTCACCCTAACTAAATAAGCTTTTAAAAAGCTTTTTAAAAGTGCCCAGCCTCTGTGGCACTGTTAGTAGTACACCAGACTGAAAAGCTGGAAGCTACATGCCAACTGCAGTTGAAGTTCCAGGCCAGGTCCACCTAAAACCAAGACAGATATGTGCATGTGTGCCCAGAATCATAGCAGGCTGGAGAACTAGAAATACAGAATTATGGCATGACCAAGCACTGTGGGAAGTGCTTCTCCTTGTCTTTCTCCCATGCATGTATGCACTATGATGAGGAGGGAAAAAAAGAATACTATTTACAACAACACAAATAGACTTGGAGGACATATGCTAAGCCAGACCAAAAAAAAAAAAAAAAAAAACCATATAATCGCACTTATATGGAGAATCTAAAACAGTCAAACTGACAGAAGCAGAGAGTAGAATGGTGGTTATCAGAGGCAGGGACAGGTGCTGAAGTAGGGGTTTGGGGGAGAAGAAGACAGGGAGATTTTGGTCAAGGGAGACACAGTTTCAGTTATGCTCGAAAAAAGAAGTTTTAAATATCAGCAAAAATGAAGATTGTTTAGGAACATTTGTTTTTACAGCACTTTGTGAACTTCTTTTTTAGAGAAAGACTGCATATAAACCTATGAAAAATGCCTCAGGAGATGGAAGAGTATTTACTCAGGGAGAATAAACAAGTCTGGTAGCCTGAACTGACTCATAAAGTTAAAAGCAATCTGGTAAACACAAAGCAAATCTGTCACGTGGTAATTTCAGATACATCAATGTTCAGAAAGATCTTATTTCAAACACAAAGATACTCTGTAGCTGAAGAACAAGAAAAATATATCTAACGGAAATTAAATTCTTATAGATGTTAAGGGTGTTTAAAATATAAACAAATTGTTACAATCAGCCAAAGATCTTCCCGAAAAGCAATGTTTAAGTGGAATTTTTATAATTTAAATTGTTTCTTAACTGACACTATGTCCTAGAGGTTATGTTTATTATTTTGATTTTTCTTCAATCAATACTCATTTGAATTTCAAGTACCTCCACTCTCTAATTTTTAATGTAAGCAAAATTATGTCAGTTATTATAAAGAATATAATGCTATACTTTTCTTTTCCTTTTTTTTTTTCTTTTTTGGAGTTTTTTTTGCTATTGGATGTGTGCACTCACCAGAAAGACAGAAGAGACAGACAGACGGAAAGAAAGAAATCACCCGCAAGGAGGGATGGCCACACCACAATCCCTTCTCCTCCATTCTCCTCTCGGGATCTTGGATGCGCGCACGCATGCCACCAGCATGAGTGTAAGCCACCGGGTCCGGGACTCAAACCACAGTCGACTACATGCGAGTCCAGCGACATAGCCATTACACCAACTGCTGGTCTCACTTTTTTTATATGTCTAATAAAGCTAGGTCTATTTCAAATGTTCATATTCTATACTGGATAGCCAACGTTCACATTCTATACTGGGGAAGGGAAAGAAATATAAGAGAGTCTGAAGAATTGCTATCAGCCAGTTATTGTAATCACTGACTTATATACACTGACTTAGTGTATGGCAGGGAAAACAGCACTATTTTTACTTCAGAAAGAAATAAGAACTCTAAAAATTTTCATAACCTATGCACAATAACAAGTGTACCCAAATCCGGTCACACTCATATAATAGAAATATTCAAGAAGCTAAATGTCATTGAAGCTAAATGTTGTTGCATCTGGGGATCCACTAAAAGTAACAAAATAATAAAGTAATTTCTTTTTTTTTTTTTTTGCCAGAAAGCATGTGTGCTCTCCAGAGAGAGAGTGAGGAAGTGAGAACATAACCACACATGGGCCATGGTAACCCCACAATCCCGTCTCCATTTCTCTCCCCTTTTGAGATTTTTCACCATGCACTCACAGGCTTCCCATGCATTTCCTTTTTTTTTTTTTTTAAGAATTATTTTTTTTAATTTAATTTTATTTATTCATCCATTTATTTTAATTTGACTAGAGAACTAGAGAGACACACACACACGGAGAGAGAGAGGAAAGTGAGAAAGCAAGCTGCCAGGTCCGGGATTTGAACCGTGGTCAGCCATGTGGGAGTGTCCAGCACCTTAACCACCATGCCACCTGCTGGTCCCCTATCCCATGCATTTCTTTCTCAAGCTTCCAGGTCAGAACTTAAATCACATGGTCAGTCATGTGAGATCCAGTCATCCTCACCACTACACCATGGGCTTGTCCTCTGATTTTATTTATTTACTCATTTATTTATTTCGAGAGAATTCAGCTATACAGCATGTGCACTCGCCAAAGAGACACAGAGACAGAAAGGGAGAAATCGCGCCCCAGGTGGGATGAGCATACCGCAGTCCCTTCTTCTATATTCTCTCAGGATTTGGGGCATGCACGCACACATGTCTGGCATGAATTTAAGCCACTGGATGGGACTGGAACCATGGTCGACTACATGGGAGTCCAACAACGTAACCATTATACCAGCAGCTGGTAGCCCTCTGATCTTATTTTGACTAGAGTTGATCATTCCTTTTTTTTTTTTTTTTTTTTTGCTGCTTCTTCAATCTTATGTTTTGCTACTGACTAACAAACTTTTGAGTCATTGGTAGTACCAATCAAAATGCACTGCTTTATTTGAATCTCATATAAATTATGTATTAAGACAAGAGACACTAAAATTATAAATTAAAACAATTTTCTCAAAATCCCTGTGAATTTTAATTATCCATGCATCACTTTGTCTCTCATTAGCATAAATGTTTTTTCTCCTGGTTTTGATGACAGTAACAACAATGGTAGCATATGTTTACTTGTATTTAAACTCATCTAACACATCACTGCTATCATTTTTTTTTTGATGCTCCCTTACTTAATACATATAACAGAGTGAACTGTAAGCTACTTATAAGTATAGTGAATTGCTGTCTCTTACAAAATGAGAGGCTATTTTGCAGAGCATGAATCCTGTCATCAAAAACTGTTACATTACATGCTCAAATATCACTGGCTTTGGGAATTAAGTTTAATTGTACTCTATTTCAAGTTAAAATCATGTTTGAGCATTCATATTTACCCTCCAAAAAGTAGTATCTTTCCTCCCCTATCATTGCCTATTTTTAAGTGTTTAACTATAGAACTCTAATAAATAGCATTATACAATATATTAATTTATCAAAAAAGACTGTGTTTGTGTTACTTTTAAAGAAACTCAGACACAGAAGCCCAGTCTGCCATAACTCAAATAAGCCTAAAAAGAAGAAGGAAAGAAATTGTGGAGAAGTCTTGGAATTACTGCAACAGTTCAAGAGTTTAAAATAACAGTTTGAGTTCCTCCTTTCTTCCCCTTACATCAAGAAGCAAGGAGAAGAGAAAACATATACCTGTCTTCAAGTCATTTTCACCTCAAATGAAAGATGAAACCATTTGCTACTGATCTCAAAATCCTAGCAATGCATCCCTGAATGCAATGGTCTCTCATGAGAAGAGCCTGCGTTCTTGCTAACCACAACCACACCGTATATTCCTTTTGCCCAGAGAATCCCATAATGTCTAGTAGCTTTTAAAAGCTTAACCTATCAGGAACTTTCCTAGGCTTTATAGCTCTTCACCAATCTTCCCAATAACGGAAGTACCACTGTTATCCCCATTTTACAGCACAGGGACGATTAGGCCCAGATAATTTAAGAAAATTCCCTATAGTCACTTAGCACTTAAGAAACACTTAGCACTGTCCAGTCACAGTGGCACAGGCAGGAGGGGCACAATGACATCACTCTGGAGGTCTTAAAGGAAGGCTCCAGGTTCCTGTTCTGGATCTTCCTGAACATGCTGTGTAGGACCCTGGCCATCGCTGGCTGCAGGCTAGAGGGAGAATCACAGTGTAGAAATCTGGACAAGAGTTTTCTCTCTCAGGAAATAAATAAATATAAAGTGAATAACAACAAAAAAAAATTATCTGTTAATGATAACGTGCATGATAGTATCTTTAACTGGATTAATACATAGTGCATGCTGGAAAAATTCATTTTGCATGCTGTAATGATATTCAGTGAATGAAAGTATAAATATATATATAAAATATATTTTAATGTATATGTATATACTTAATATATATTTTATATGTGTGTATATATTTTTTTTTAATAAAAGCCAGGAGTTGGATGCAGACAGTCTACACAGACTGCCCCAACGTTACTTCTGTTACATTGCTTATCAATGGAACATTAATCAATGAAAATCTCTCAATTCCTTGATCCTAATAACATCACTTCTCATCCTGAAAAGTGATTTTTGACTTCTGTATTCTGAAGCCCACTCTCTGCCTACATATTAAAAAAAAAAAAAAAAATTCACATCCGTGCTTTGAGAAACCTCTCAGCGGTTCTCAGGCGTGACCTCAGAGTGACAAAGCCGACCACACCTTCAACGTGGGTAATGGAAGGAACAAATCTAGCATGTGTTATGTGCAAGGGCCCACCATCAAACCAAAATAGATCTGTTACATCATTCACACCACTAGGGTTAAAAAGAAGCCCACACCATCACATCATTTTTTCCAATTAGTACACAAAAGGTATAAAATCAATGTTCAATTTAAAAAAATTTCAAAAAATATCCTTGCCCTATAACACAAAGAACGAAGACTAGGAAAGTCTTGGGTCAAATCCTTGTATTTCCAGCTTGTTTTGCTCTGTGCTCCCTGGCCACCCCCAGCTTTTCATCACAGCAGAACCACTGGGCAGCCCTGACTTTAAATAATTCCTTCCCATTCTGCTCCTCCCCAAGAGTGACCTGCTCTGAAATTTCCTGAAAACCCTCTTCCAAGTTTAAATTTACTCTTCACCCATGAAGGCTTCCTCACGAAGTAAAACTTCTTTTCACTAGCTCTTAGACTGAGTAAGATGTCCTTTATGTTCTTCCCAACTGAAAGTTCATTAGTAAACCAATCTATAGTGAGTAACGAATCATAATCAACTTGTTCTTGAAACCTCCACAGCACTGCAGAGAGGTTGGCTTGCAGTGTCCCAGGTGGATGCTGCTCATCCCCTGGTAGTGCTCAGCCTCCTGTCGCCTGGCAATCAGCTGGCCTGAGGAAATAGCAAGATGCCTTTGTGTAAATGTAGTAACCTACTTAAAGGTGAGGAAAGAAAAGAAAGAGAAAACAAAAGGAACAAGAAGCTATTCCAGAAACCCACACATGCATAACTCAAGGGGGCCTGGAATATGGGTGCCATTTTTTACCACACACTCTCTTCCCTGAAGATGGGCACATCCAAAAGAATTCAGTCAGGATCAGACAACTAACTGTACCACATTAACTCACTGTGATTCTACAATGCTACACCCCTAGGGGACAGTCCCAGGTTTGCACTCCGAGATTTCACTGTGAGTGCCAGGCATGTGAGCAGGTGTCCATAATCTGGACAGTCTAAGAATGGGGGTGGATCATGGCATGACAACACTGTTAGGGGCGCCCCTTCCTTCTCTCCTTCCTTTCTCTCATTCTCTCTCTTTCAGAGAAAATTAAAAAATAAAATAAAAATAAAAAAGAAGTCTGTCAACATTTTTCTGTTCCTCATCAGCTTCCTCAGAGGAATTGAAGATTTAGACTACTTAGCTCCAAAATAATGCTAATGGGCTCCTTTTCCTTAGGCTCTGATGACCCTGATACTCCTTCATCTTATAAAGCTGACATATTTATCTCAAAAGAAAATAATTTCTATTCAGTACGATAAACACAGAGAAATGGTAACAATATGCTTGTATTAAGAAAAGCCATATTATCGGGACCAGAAGTTGGCGTAATGGCTATGTGACTGGATTCCCATGTAGTCGACCGCAGTTTGAGTCCCGGACCTGGTGGCTTAAACTCACGCTGGGCACATGTGCGTGCGTGCCCAAGATCCTGAGAGAAAAATGGAGGAGAAGGGATTGCAGCATGGTCATCCCTCCGGGGGGGGTGGGGAGGGAATTCTCCCTTTCGGTCTGTCTGTCTCTCTCTGTCTTCCTGGCGAGCACACACACCCTATAGCAAAAACCTCTCAAAAAAAAAAAAAAAAAAAAAAAAAAAGACATATTATAAAGTGAGACAACAGAATCATCACTCTCCACCTCAAACTCTTGGTCTATCCCCAGAAATGCCAGTCTCCACAAAGGTCTCTGTTTCTTCTCCTACAGTAGCTTTGATTCAAACATCCGGGCTAATGGTAAATAAAACCACATCTTTTTCGATTTCATTGTGTTTTTTGTCTAATTACTGTTAAAAGGTGTACATAATCATTTTCCTTCTATTTTATTTTCCTCGCAAATACAAGCTAAGTTAACTATAAAACTGACTTAAAAGGTTTTCTAGAACTGACCTGGCACCTAAACTATCCCAGAGCACCATCACATCACTGAGTAGGTTTTAGCAATTTGACAACCTTTAGAATCAGTTCATGTGTATTTGGAATACAACCCCTGCCTGTATTTTAGGAAGGAAACATTGTGCTGGGAATACCAAACAAGCACAAGCCAGGGACCATGGAGACAGACAGTGCAGGAATGTCGTGAAACGCGCTAGAACTTAGAGTCAGTCGAAGGCATTCTAGGACATCAGTTTTCTGGGAGTTTCAACACAAAGTCACTTGTTTTATTTTCAAGTTATTTCTTATTTATTCCATTGAACAAAAGATGGAAACAAAAAGAGAAAGAGAAAGGCAGAAGACAGACACAGCATCCCCAACAGGGTCTTGACCTACCCATGATCTGGAGTACATACGTGCCCAATGTGTGAAATGACGTCTCCAGACACAAATCACAAACCTTCCCATGCAGGTCAGCCATGTGGAGATTTCACTACTGCACCATTTTCCAATCCTCCCACCCCCAATTTATTCTTAATGGAAGACAGTTTACCAGCTGAATCATCTTAGAAAATCAGAAAAATTATTTAAAATCACAGTAGAAAAATATGCCTATATAACAAGCCAGTTTTTAAGCCTCACTCTGCAAAAAAAGTGGAGCATACCCAGTCAAATTTAAGGCCTCAGATTCTACAAACAAAAATGTAGCCAATTAATACGTCTCAAGGGGCAGATTTTTCTTGACCATGGAAGTCAGAAAAATTCCCCCCAGAACGGCTCTGAATGGCAGATGTTTTCTGTGAGAGGACAGCTGAGCTAAGGGAGGCCTGTGGTCATTTTATGTCAACAGCTCAAATAAGTTATTTCCTCTCACTTTTCTTTCTTGCCTTTTTTTTTTTTTTTTTTTTTTTTTTCAACAACT
>NW_006159882.1:359970-368129 GCF_000334495.1 Tupaia belangeri chinensis
AAAAATTTTTTCCCCCTCTTTTTTTTTTTTTCTTTTTTTTTTTTTTTTTTTTTTTTTGCCAAGACCTGTGGCTACATGCACCTGCTACCCCCCAAATTTATGCCCATAGCAATATCTTAAAGGGACAGGAATCAAGACAAAAGGAATGCACATAGTTGGATTTCCTATGCAACTCATTGACGGAATATGCCTGTAGTGATTTTTTTCAACAGGACTTGTCAGCTTAAAATTATAAGTGACTTTGAGCTGCTGGTATGCATTTATGTTGGCCATTAGGGTGGTCAGGATGTCTAACTTAGGGAATAATAAAATGACAAAATTTCCCAGGATCAATGGACTCTAATTTTACCTTTATTTTGTTGACTAAAATCCTTCCCTAACTGGATTGTTTGAGGCAGTATTATCTGTTTATTTTATTCCATGAGGTCAATTATTGTAGAGAATTCATACAAATAAAAAACAGTATTGCCTAGGTACAAAGTTAAGCAATAAACTCTTAAGTAAAACATGCTTACTGTGGTTAAAAGACACAAACCACAACAAATTTAGCAACAACGCATCATATTAGATATCGTGACCTTTGGCACTGGCATTTTCCAGTATCGTTTCAGATAGCACTGGTAAAGATGGCAGACGTAATTTAATCTCTTAATACTCATGTCTCAAGCAGAAATGCAATTCTGAAATAGCTTCAGCAGAAACAACATCTTTCACACTTACATTTAGGAACCAAGGTAATCTTTTAAAAGAATTAGTGCATCTAGCATGATCAGTGAATGAGGAGGAATTTAATAGTAACTCAACCAATTATAATACCTGATATACACACCTGGGGAAGTGAGGGTACTATGCTCACAATTCAGAACGAATAAGGCAATCTATTCAATATCATCCATCTTCAGGAAGAAGCATATAAAAATCAACTTTTTTTAAACTATAAGCTAGTACATTGATTCTTCTTAACATTTGTTTTTAAAGTGGTATTTCTCATTCAGGATATGGACTCCAAGCAATATACCTGGCTCTGGCACTTTGTAACACAAAGAAACAGAAACCAGTCAAGGCAATCCATGGCTTATAAGTAACCACAACAAAGTAGACAATGAGTAGCTCATAGGTCATCCCACTCGCAAAAGCTAACCAATTTCCTTTACCTTTTTCTTGAAACAGAATGTACCAACCAGCTGGTATCACAGAATACCCTAAACATGGGGGAAGGGGAACAAGGGACATACCAACTACTGAGTGATTAACATTTCTATCCTGAAAAGAAAGAAATCACTCAGCAAAATTATTTCCTGGCATTCATTTGAACTATGGGGAGATACTGTTGTGGTGTAAAGGAAAAAATAAAAAGAAAGTAAACTAAACACTTTCATACTAATCTCATTTTCATGGCTTCCTCCAATTAACATTTTTACCTCATACAAGGGAATACTATATAAGTAGCTAAAACTTCAAGAAATCAAACCAGGATTCAGAGTTGGGCTTTTTCTTCCCCATTTCCTTTTTCAGCTCCCTGCCTTCTAATAAGACAAACTTTTGGCAGGAACAAGGTATCCAGACATTTTGATGAACTAGACAAGGAATGTCTAAATGAACAAAAACCTTGGCACTTGTAAATGAAGCAGTCTTTTAAAAACCAAAGAGCCAAAACAGGCTAGCTAGGCTTCCTGAAAAAAAAAAAAAAAAAAAAAAAAATCCACCTCACTTTTTAAAAAGTGAGATACACAGTTTTCAAAGATCATTAAAGAAGTATTCTAATTTAGTACCTTCGAGATCAAAATTGATAAACTTTAACCGTAATTTCTAAACAAAACCATTAAGTGTACACATGCCCCGTTTACATCCTCAGCAGGTTTCAGATGCATATATAATCAACATATGTAGTTACTTACTTGCTTCCTTCTGTAATGAGCAAAGTGAGAAAGTCCTAAAACTGTTGCAAGAGCACCTCCTCCAACAAGAACAGTCCCTTTCACTGCCTTTTGAAATGCCATTTCTTAGCCTAGAAAGGGGATAAAAAGGAAAAAGTGGTTAATTGGGATTGTAACAATCCCAGTAATAGACACTATATAGATTATGAAACTATGTGAAACCAGGAAACATAAAATAATGAAGTTACTAACATGCCAACTTGTATACCACAATTCAAAAGCAATAGCCAAAAAAATCTAGATAATGGAAGTGATTATATAAAAGTTACTTTTAGATCTGACAGGAATTAAAGAAAAAAAGAGACTCAAGAGAAAACTGAGGATATTTACACAGTATAAAGTCAAGAAAGGTGAAAAGAAATGTCATTGTGTATTTGACAAAACTGCATGCCGTACTTGCAAATTTGTTCAACAAGCTAATCCCTTCCATAAGAAGAACTGGCAGAAATCTTGGATCATTCGACATGACAATAAACCTCAGATTTGTTTCAGGTTCTTCGGCAAATGTTTAACTCAAATTGTGGTACAACTTCCTCCACAAATTTTCCCTTCCTAATAAAGTTCTCACCAGAGCCAAAAGCCAACGCTTGCATTTCTACAATTGTAAGAGCCTACATTTGACAGATAAAAACTCAAATGATACCATACCTTAAACATTTCATAAACTGACTAACTTAAACTGTTGCAATTCCCTTCATTATGGAGACCCATAAACTGACTAACTTAAACTGTTGCAATTCCAGTCATTATGGAGACTTAAAAAAAAAAAAAATTAGAAAGTTTTTTTTAGCCAGACTTACATGACATGAAATTTCAAAAGGAAAACCTCAGAAAGCACTCTTTCAGGCTCACTGTATATGTTTTTTTTAGCCAGACTTACATGACATGAAATTTCAAAAGGAAAACCTCAGAAAGCACTCTTTCACGCTCACTGTATATTTCCTTATTTTTATTTATTTATTTATTTATTTATTTATTTATTTATTTATTTATTTATTTTTGACATAGGGCACGTGCACTCACTGAAGAGAGAGAGAAAGAATGAAAGTAAGAAATCATCCCTTAGGGGGAATGGCCACGCCATAATCCCTTCTCCTCCATTCTCCTCTCAGTATTTTAGGCACACATATACATGCACCCGGCATGAATTTGAAACCACTAGGTTCAGAACCTGTACCATAGTTGGTCATGAGGGTCTCCAGCACCTTAGCCACTATGTCACCTACTAGCCCACTGTATATGTCTAAATAAACTTCTATATTAGGTGGGGCAGCCCATGGCTGTTAAGGCAGCTGGATCCCACATGGCCAACTCCACAGTTCAAGTCTTGGACTTGGCAACATGAAAAAAACAAACTGGGCCCAAAAGTCCCAAAAAGAGTAAAAGATGGAAGAGAAGGGATTGTAGGATGGCCATTCCCCATGGGAATATGCTCTCTTACTTTTCCTGTCTCCCTCTCTGTCTCTCTCTCTCCAGACAATGCACATATACTCAGTCAAATTAAAAAAAAAAAAAATTCTGCATTATGTCAGGTCTTGACTTTTTTTCCTATCTGGATAGATAGAAGATTTTTACGTCTTTACAAAGACCTAAAATCAGTTTTGAATTTTTTCAGAAACAAACCCAAAAAAGTTGCATAAACATGAAACCATCACCAAAAATACTCTTGCCTACTTTTGTTCTCTTGAACATAAAAAGATAATGCTGTATGATTACCTAAAAAAAAAAAATTCATACTCAGAATTATGTAACTGGATGAGCTGAAGGGTGCCAATTCACAAAAGCAGCAGGCACACTCACACCGTACAGGGAAGCCACTCGCCTTTTTCCTGTGTGGGTAGGGGGTCTGGCCTGTCTAGACAATATATCTTATACTCTACTGCTGTCTCACAACTCTTACTATAAAGGCAGTTATAACTTAGATTACTAAAAAACATAAAAGTATTCCAAGATAAATTTTAATACAGCTAAATGTTTGGGTCCATACTGGATGGCTCTTATTCATGATTGTAAATAATTTCAATGCAGTTAATAACTATGATGCTACAGAATAGCCACCTTGGAATACTAAAAATTATAAACTAAAAGTTAACATTTCTTATGATTTCGTTTTTGCCTCTGAACTCATTCTTCCTAACTAACTGGCATTCTTAGACTCATCTCTTCTATTAAGATTCTTTCCAAAAAAAATATTTCACATGCATATATGTACTCTGCTAGAGGTCTCTTTTTTCCTTTTTTTCTGTATACTAACAATCCTCTCTTTCCTAAGTTATAGAAGACAGCTGGTAGATGCAGTCTAGGGATGCCAATTCATCATTCAGTCAATCCTAAGCAAAACCTACCCTATATAGCTCTGAATAGTAAAAGCCACAATTTATTGGGCGCCCATTTGTCATAGCTTACTATCACTAAAGGTATTGCTTAAATGCTCACATGGATGCCTGTCACACAACATTCCAAACACTGGCAGCCCAGAGATAGTATTTGATCTTAAGACCAGCTGGATTCCATTAACAGGTGGGGACAGAGTAGAGTTCTAGTTCTAATTACCTAAGAAGTACATGTGCCTGCCCCATACAGACAGCAATCTGGTGGTCTGTTGAATGTGAGTGCTGTGGCTAACTGACTTTAACTTAGTATCTTTGCTTAAGTCTTGTTGATAATGTCATTGATGACCTCACAAAGGATGCCACATACCAACATGGCCGACTGAGGGATGTTATAGATAACAGTCAATGAGAATGTCTCAGTATAAGAGGTGTTCACTCAGTCAGTTATGTTTAGTTAGTTTTTCTCAATGTATGGGTTCCCAGGTTTCTTACCTACCTTATTGTATTGTTTCAATTTGATTTGTCTGAGACCAAAACTTGCAAAGGGGAACATTATTGTGTATTTCCTCAATGAACCACTAATACAAGTGAAAAGCTACATTCACATATTATTTTGCAGAGTTGGCATTAATATTGACTTTAACCAATGAAGTTTCCTTTTGTGATAATTTCATAAAATAATCTATGCTGGAAAGATCAGTATTTCTACTGTGACCAAATCCTTCCATAAAACCATTCTGAACAATGAACAAACGACTATTACGAGTCATTCAAAAACCAAGTACAGAATCAGCTTTATCTGGCTCTTCTAAAATTATCATTACCTTTATTGGACTGTGAATGTTATAATGACAGTTGCCACTTATTACTTGCTAGGTAGTAGTTACTGTGCTTTTAATTCTTGCTATACATAAGCTCATTTCATCCTCACAACATCTAATTTCATAAAGAAGCAGTTATGGTTCAGAGGAAGAAAGGGATTTGCCCAAAGTCACATCCAGTAAGTGAGAAGACCACAAACAACTAAGTCTGTGTCCTTAACAAGTAGATGGTTCTGCCATACCTTTGGTCTCAAAAAAGGCAAATTTTCCCAGTGAGTTACATAATATTTTGCTGTCACTTCTAAAAGAAGGCCCTAATCTCAAACACACTCTGAAAGTGCATAGTCCCATGGCATTAGGGTTTCTTTCTAATGCAATGAAGAAGCCTCTGGCAAAGTATCTACTACTAATCTTTTGTCAGATCATGTCAGAGTTTTCCTTAATGTGGGAAGAAGGAAATTTAAAACTAGATCAGTGTAACTCATTGCTGTGGACTATGTCTACCCATTTATTTTGCACTGTAAGGAGATCAATTTTCACAATGATTGCAAAGAAGATGATATTCTTCTAAAAAAAGCTGCAACTCGAAAGTTAGCAAAGAACGGGATCAAACATATTGACAAATCTTTATCAGTTGCAATTAAAAGTGTAATAAAACTGGAGAAATAAAAAATTATCCAGAAATAAAATTAACTCAGTTGTTGCAGCTTAACATCCATGTTTTATAGCCTATTCATTACACTACATACACATTGACTCAGGACAGGTTCCTGCATTGGCACAGAACAGTGGTAGCCCTCTAATTCTTGCAAGGAGAACATCCACTGAACTGGTAAAACCTAAAAAAATGACACTCAATTAAAAATATAAGAGCTCTCCAAAAAGTTTATGGCAAATGTGTATTTGAAAAAACTGGGAGAAACCATGTAGCTTGGTGGTTAAGGCAGCTGGGTCCCACAGAGTCAGCTGCATGATTTGAGTTCCAGACCTAGAGCCTTGAAAAACATAAGCATGTGCATGCATGCCCAAAATCCCAAGAGAAGAGCGGAAAAAAAGGGATTGTGAAATGGTCATCCTCCCCCCCACCCACCCCGGGGGGTGTGCTTTCTCACTTTCTTCCTCTAGTGAGGACATACACACTAAAGCAAATTTTAAAATAATAATAATGTTAAAAGCTTAAAGAAAAACTATGCATAGATTTCAAAAGTTCCTGTACCAAAATGAACACATACTATAATTCCATTTTTCTATTTTTAAAATCCTCTCATACCAATGAGTTCATCAACTGTCCTCAAGAAGTTGTAGGTACAAAAGGAAAGTGTCTCTCTGCTCTTAGAAGTTGGTTGGAATGAACTGACAATAGACCCATTAATGAAAAAGACAGCATACAAAATGTATTAATGTGCATGAAGGAAAAAGATAAATAACACGGTATCATTCTGGGGGCATACAAGTACTATTGGCTAGAGATGGTATGTGGTTGAAAATGACATTTACAAAGAAGTACAGTGCAGGACAGGACAGAGGAAGACTCCGGATTTATAAAGTAAGGTATTTCTCCAATAATCTTATGGCAACAGGAAGTTGACTAGGAAGAGAAAGGTTTTGTGTCATGATTTATAAAGTGTTCAAATAGAGTTTGTGTTGAAGCTTATGATGAAGACAATGAGACCAATTAGAGGACAATAAAACAGTCCCTCTGTGAGAGGGTGAGGGCCTGATTTAAGGCAATGTTGGAAAAGCAAATGCAGAAAATGAAGCTTTGCAGAAACCTGATGACAGCTCTTAATTAGAGACTATGACAGCACCTGACAACCCATTACAGGAGGAAACAGGAAGAAACTGAACATGGTAAAGGGTTTTTAGCATGGGAGCTGGGATTGACCCCAACATTACAAGTATTAAGATCTAGAAAGAGAAGCAGGTGCAAAGGAGAAAAGGAGCTCAGCACAGTTAAGAAATTGGAGATCTTAACGGAACACTTACATGGAGAAACAACAAACAGATGGATATATGAGTACAAAGCTCACAAGGGTAGTCAAAGCTGAAAGTATAGTTTGGGAAATTTCTGCCTGGAATAGAAAGATAGAACTGTTTCACTGCAAAATATACTGCCTGTAGCAAACACACACTGGAATTACCACTTCTCAAAGTTTGCTGACTCATGTTTCTGGCTGACTGCTACAACTTAATATGGCTTCACTGAATTCCTAGCTGTCATTTTAGAACTATTATAGACAGAATAACTTCAATCATGCAAACGACCTCTCAGATCCAACGTCATACACATATTGAGTATTCCTTATCTGAGACACTAGGACCAGAAATGTTTCAAATTTTGAAATAAATAGCATATAAATAATGAAATATCAGGGGATGAGACCCAAGTCTAAACACAAAACACATTTATGTTTCAAATACTCCTTATACACATGGACTGAAGGTAATTTTATACAATATTCATTTATCACCATGTCTTCACTGTGACATGTTACTTAGGCATGGAACTTTCTATTTGTAGTGTCATGTCAGTGGTCAGAGTTTTAGATTTTTGGAGCATTTCTGATTTCAGATTTTCAGACTGGGGATTCAACTTGTGGTCTTAGAGTGTCCACTCTTTGTGCTTCTTCCCATTCAGAGGCCGGGATTCTTGCCCAGCATTTGGATTACTTAACCACAGACTCCATCCTTCTAAGAGCAAGTAATCAACAACTGAAAAAGGCAGACGGTTACCCCAGAAATTACCCACAGGTAAACTCATTCTATAAAAAAGAGCACACTTCTTGGCTCCTGAACTGTCTAAGGTACTCAAATTCCTCTCCCTATCTTCCTGTCTTATTTCTTCTTTCCCAGTAACCTTGCTATTCAAGATGTACATTTAGCCTGAGTAAGAATCTAGGCAGATTGATTTATCACCCCTCTGTGGAAGAAGCCCTGAGTCCTTTCATGTTAACAAAACATTTCTATCCTTCTGATCTCTTGTATAGAAACTGCGACCTTTCCAATCTCTTTTTTTTTTTTTTTTTTTTTTTTTTTTAGGGTTTCGCAACAGGGCGCGACGACCCCCC
>NW_006159882.1:369033-392378 GCF_000334495.1 Tupaia belangeri chinensis
CTTCCGATCACCTACACTGAGAACTCTAGATGTACATAGTATTTCAAACATGTAATAAAACCTCCAGGATGTAACCTAGAAGCAGTATGTCCTATTTCATGAAACCCTATACCTAGTTATATGTAGGTTCAAAAGTAGCAAAAAGCTCTTTATACTTGAATTTCACAACCACCTCCACCTTGTAGCTGTCCATAGAAAGCCACCTGTTAATCCATTTTGAGTCATGTCACACAGCCACACCCACAGAAGGCACAACTCAGAAGGGCAGGCCTCATGGTCCACCCACATACTGGTCCACTGACTTATCAGAGAAAGGTGCATGAATCTTGCAAAAGAGGGTGCAGGGCCTCATTAGAGGAAATCTTAACCAACAAGTCATCATCATGGACCTTGACAGTAGGTCCACAGTAAAACAGAAAAAGACAGAGTAAGCTCAAAGGCATCTTCCTGCAGGTAGATTTCTGGATACTCTGAACTAGACATGTTTTTTTTTATTTTTTTGGAGAGGTTTTTTGTTTTTTTGTTTGTTTGTTTGTTTGTTTGTTTTTCACTGTAGGGCATGTGCACTTGCCCAAAAGACAGAGAGATAGAAAGCGAAAAATCACCCCCCAGGGGGGATGGCCACGCCGCAATCCCTTCTCCTCCATTCTCCTCTTGAGATCTTGGGCATGCACACACATGTGCCCGGTGTGAAGCCGCCGGGTTTGGGACTTGAACCACAGCCGACTACATGGGAGTCCAGCGACACAGCCATTACGCTAACTGCTGGTCCCAGAACTAGACATGTTTTAAAAGGCAAACCCTTATTATCCCAATTAAGGTGATGCTTTCTCTAATTCCCTGTAAGGAAGCAGCTCAGAGTTTAGACATAGCAAACATGCTGATAAAGTGCTTACACAGACAAGTAACCATCAAAGTGCATCATGTACCATCTTCTCTCTCCCCAAGGTTCACTTTGCAAGGATAACGATTAGCACTTTGCCTGCAGATACATCCCCCCAAGCCAAGCAGAGAGGCACATCGTCGCACTCACATCTTACACAGCATCATGTCATTCCTACAGAAACATACAGAGAGCCCCCGAGCATGCTTTTTGAAAGCTGTCAGACATAAATGAACAAAACACCAACATCAAAGGTACATCAACCTGAACTTGATCTCTGAAAACTGAGAGAAGTCCTAGTCCATAAGCTGAAAATAAATTATCCTTTTCTTTTGTTCTCTCTCTTTTTTTTTTTTTTTTTTTTGGTGGTGAGGGGGAGAGCATGAAGGTTTCCTTTAAATATTTTGAGAAAAGATTTAGGTCAAGAGTGGGTAGATAATAGATTCAAGGGTCAGTTACAAAATATGATGCCAATAGAAAGTAAGTTTTATCAAGTCTCAAAACAACCACAGACGTGTTTTTCATCCTTTGGTCACCTTCTCTAGCCTTTCCTCTATTATATCAAAATATAAAAAAGCAAAAATACACTAACAGAACAATATCACTTACAATCTATTGGGTGTAAAGAATATATTCACTAAACAGGAAATCAGACCAAAAAGGGTTTCTGAATGACAGTGAGAAAAGCATTCTCCTGATACACAAGATAAATGAAAGAACTAAGTAAAAGTCAGCAAGAAAGTTAAACGTTACAATGAATCCTTAGATTCTAGATGCACAAAATTTTGGACTGCGGCTGACAAAGAAGCTAAAGCAATATACACACACTCTGCTGACACAGCCTCTGGTCTGTACCGTTGTTCCTGACTTCCACACCCCCTCAGTCAGACTGATTCAGGGAAAGGTATTTCTTTTTGGTTTTTGTGTGCTTGTTTGTTTTTTGTAGAGAGGTTTTTGCTATATGGCACGTGCACTCGCCAGAGAGATAAAAAGAGACAGGGAGACAGAAAGCGAGAAATCAACCCCCAGAGGGGATGGCCATGCAGCAATCCCTTCTCCTCTGTTCTCCTCTCAGGACTTAGAGCAAGCACACACGCACACCTGGCGTGAGTTTTAAGCCACCAGGTCCAAGACTCAAACTACAGTTGACTACATGGGAGTCCAGTGATGTAACCATTACGCAATCTGCTAATCCCAAAAGGCATGTTCTACTCCATTCCATTTCCCCAGAAAATCTTGTGCCAGAAGACCTCAATGCAAAAAAAAAAAAAAAAAAAAAAAAAAAAAAAAAAAAAAGGAAAAAGAGTCTGAACAAAGGGGAAATATTTTACTTTTTAAAATAATTATTTAATTTTATTTATCATTATTATTTGTTTTTAGTTTGCTACAGGGCTCATGTACTGACCAGAGAAAAAGAAAGACAGGAAAAGTGAGAAAGTAAACCACCAGGCCAGGACTGAAATCATGGTTGGTCATGTAGGAGTCCAGTGCCTTAACCACCACATCATCTGCTGGCCCAAAAGGGGAAATATTTTTAAATAAAGACAAAAGAAAAAAAGATGTTGAAAAGAAAGAGAAGGTGAAAGAAATCAACCCCCTATAATTATATTGGTTCACAAAGTGCCAAACCAGCAAGTACTATGGAAAAGCTTCCTAGCCTCTCTGGGGCACCTTTAGGGCAATTCTACCTTGTAGGAGCAAACCCACAGCTATGAATGACTGAGAAAAAGGTTAGTCCAGATCATTCCTTACCCTCAAAGGAAGGCAGGGGCCTGGAAGCTTGTCAGAAGAAGTAACAAAGAGAAGAAAAGGATTGGGCTAGTTTCAGAGGTTCAAATCAGAGTTCAAAAAAATAAGAGTAAAAGGTGCCAAAGAGAGAGAGAGAGAATAGGTCAATAAAATGAGCCACTTAAAACTCTGTTCATGGAAAACTTACGTCAAACATTATAAGAAGCTTTTGATGTGCAATTTCTGTTTATGTAATTTAGTATACAATGTCAGTTATTAGGTTAATGGTTACATTAACTGAACATTATTTCACAAAGTCTCCCAAACTTAAAATATATCAAAAAGGAAGGGACACTAGAAGAACACAAGGAGTCATTTATTATTTGAAAACTAACTTTTTACAAAATAAATGCTCTTCCCAAGGTACTTGTCACATTATATATTCATGTTTTCTGCCATTTGTAAAATGTATACCAAAACTAAAATCACAAATTTAACACTTTTTCCTTGTTTTCATGAGATTCACTGTAGAATTATAAGAAACCCATGAAGACCATCTCAACAAATACCAAATTTTTGATTCTTTAAATGCAAATAATCATAGTTTAATTAATAGTAAAATCATTCCTATTTGCTTTTCAGAGAATTATTGTGAAAATCCTTAAGTATAGTTAATTCATTCAAATTAATTTGTTTTCCATTTTAAATTTCAAAATTCAAATGAATATATGTTCTCTATCATCCCAGGCACATTCAGAGATTTTTGTTTGAATTTGTAAAAGCCTATCTTCCAACTAAATATGTATTTAAGTCTTCTTTGTTTACCATACATGTAATTTAGGGTATCTTTGAGAGGATTAAAATATGAATGTCTCTGGGGGGCTAGCAGGTGACATAGTGGTTAAGACACTGAATTTCCATATGGGCAAACATGGTTTGAGTCCCAGACCCAGTGGCTTGAAAAATTACACCAGGCCCATGTGCGTGCATGCTCAAAATCTCAGGAAAAAAATTGAGAAGGGACTGCGGCACAGCCAGCCCCCTGGGGAGTGATTTCTCGCTTTCTGTCTCTCTGTCTCTGTCTCTCTGGCAAGCACATGCACCCTACAGCAAAATATCTCTCTTTAAAAAAAAAAAAAAAAGATGTCTGTCTCTACACTGGAACATCAAGTAGTCTCTCATCCATTTATTAAAAATGTAACAAAGATTTATAAAGTAATGACAAGTGTGGCTATTAAATATATACCACAAAATATTTCACAGGAAAACCATATCTACTTCACCAGATGCTATAAAATAGTACACAGACATATGGGTGATAGTGAATTTTTTTTAAGTTTTTGGGGATTTTTTAAAAATAATTATTTATTTAATTTTATTTATTCATTCATTTATTTTAATTTGACCAAAGAGAGATACACAGAGAGAGAGAGAGAGGGAAAGTGAGAAAGCAAGCCACCAGGTCCGGTATTCGAACTGCAGTTGGCCATGTGGGAGAGCCCAGCGCCTCAACCACCACGCCACCTGCTGGTCCCGATAGTGAACGTTATAGTCAAAACAAACACCTTGAGAAAAATGTTAGTTAAATAGCATGTGCAGAAAAGGAGTGCTTCAGATATTTAAGTTTCTGTTTACCTGAATCTTAATCATTTTGTTTTCAATATCTTGCATTTTTATGAAATACAGGACTACCTACAGAAATAGGCATTTTTCTTTGATAACTCGAAAAATTTTAAGGTGCATCAAGATCATTATCCCAAAATCTCTTTTGAAATAGCACAAATGTAGATGGTATAAGAATGAGACTACAGAACCAGCAGATGGTATAATGGTTATATCGCTGGACTCCTACGTAGTTGACCACGATTTCTCGCTTTCTATCTCTTTCTGTCTCTCTGGCAAGCGTACACGCAATATAGCAAAAATCTCTCTTAAAGGAAAAAGAATTAGGCTTCAAATGTAATAAGTACAATTGAAGAGCTGACTTTAACTTCAAAATGTCAATATCAATTAATTTCCTTAGCTTTTGTTCATTATTATCATCACTGAATGAGGAAAAAAGTACCAATTCCATCAAAAGTTCCAGTTGCACTTGCATTACAAATGTCATTAGAAATGCACTCAAGATAATATTTAGTGAAGATAGTTTATAAAATTCTGAGCTTATTAAAATAAACCATGACCGAGTTTTTAAAATACCTAGTTACAGCAAAATAATTTCAGTCAATTTAATTTGCTTATTACATTGTTTTAAAAAAGGTCTAAATTCAAATACAGCTCTATTATTAACAACATCACACAAATATTTAATATATAAATTTGGGCTGAGAGTTATAACAGAGACCAAGAAGTATGTTGGGGTGGGAGGCTCGCCACTCTGCTTCCTTGAGATTGAGTTGATCCCCAGGAAACAAAGCTAACCACATTTTATCTTGAGTTCTTTTCTTTCCCTGTAGCCTGATGAAATAGTGGATTTCACTCTGCTGCACATGTAATAATCCACATACATAAACAATCAGCCTCGAGTCAAACTGCACACACAATGCACAAATGCCAAAAAAAATCTGAAATGTACAATAGTCAAAAAGAGTCAAGCATTATATTACGTTGCTGAGAGATCACACTCTGAAAAAATCTGACTCTTAAAGATGTAAGAATCAGACAACAGTGGAGAAAGATCAAAGTAATTCAAACTGCTAACAAAAATCCCATCGAAACTATGGTAAAATAATATAACAGTTTTAAATGCTCCATTCCCCCCACCCTACTCCCAAATGTAAAGAAAATATGCCACACTTTCCTCCACCTAGGCAAAAATAATAAGCAAAGACGTATTTCCATCTCAATCATCTTGGCTAAAACAGTCTTGATCATAAGATCTTATTCTCCCCACTGGAATGAGGCAGCCTCTCCAAGGCTCTTCATTTTAGATGTTTGTCTTTTCTTCTTTAAAAGAACTGGCACACACCCTAAGTAGAAAGGATTCAAGTACTAAACTACAAATAGGTCTAGTCACTGTGCATACAATATTAAGAAACAACATAACACAACTAATAACACAGTGTGTGACAGTCTAAAATTTAAATAGTACACAGGCCAGCAGGTGGTGTGGTGCTTAAGGGCGCTGGACTCCCACATGGTCAACCACAGTTCAAGTCCTGGACCAAGCGGCTTGCTTGCTTTCTTTCTCTCTCTCTTTCTCTCTCCCTCTCTCTCTCTCTCTCTCTCTCTCTCTCCCTGTGTGTGTGTGTGTGTGTGTGTGTGTGTGTGTGTGTCCCTCTCTAGTCTAAATAAATAAATAAATAAATCTAAATAAAATAATTCTTTCAAAAAAATTTAAATAGTACAAATACAATAAATCAAGAGTCCTACACAATATTCACTCTAAGGCTGTCATGATTTTAAAAAAGAAGAACTTTATATTCTTTTAATTCCCAAACACCAGGTTAGAAAAGAATATTGCAAGGGGTTATTCTAAAGAAAAGATTAAGTAGACTTGCCTTTTAATTGTTTCTTGTGCTAATTCGCTTTGTGATTTCAGGCAAATTGTTTGGACTCTCATTCCAATTACAAATGAAGTATCCCTGAAAATGTCTAAAGCCATTTTAACTCTGAAATTTTATTACTTAATGGTTTTCCTCTATTCAGTGTGGGGTGGGGTGGGGAGAGGGATAACCCTCATGCATTAAAGGTGGCATTCTTTTTTTCTTTTTTTTTTTTTTTTTTGAGAGATTTTTGCTATATGGCACATATGCTCACTGGAGACAGAAAGCAAGCAATCACTCCTGGGGGGGGATGGCCACAATGCAATTCCTTCTCCTTCATTCTCCTCTCGGGATTTTGAGCATCACACACACAAGCACCAAGTGTGAGTTTTAAGCCTCTAGGTCTGGGACTCCAACCGCAGTGGGCTGTGTGGGAGTCCAGTGACACAACCATTACGCCATCTGTTGGTCCCAAAGGTGGTATTCCTTTAATGTCCTATAGACCGAATATCCTAAATTTAAAATTCCAAATTTTTTAATGCTCTAAAATATAAAACTTTTTGAATGCCAAACTAACACTACGAGTAGAAAATTCCATACTTCATCTCATGTGCTGGCTCACAGTCAAAATGCAGGTACACAACACACAGTTTTTTCAGCATCCCCAAAGGAAAAAATGTCTCCTTGTTTGGTGATGCAAAACAACCACAAATTGCAGACATGGGTGGCTGAGACAGTGATATCTATGCTTTCAGATGGTTCAATGTACACAAACTTTGTTTTATGCACAAGATTATTTAAAATATTGTATAAAATTACCTTCAGGCTTCGTGCATAATGTGCATATGAAACATCATATGAATTTCCTGTGTAGACTTGAGTCCAAGTCCCAATATATTTTATTATGTATATGCAATTATTCTAAAATCTGAAGGAAAAACAAACCCAAAAGCCAAAACACTTCTGGTCCTAAGCATTTCAGAGGATGGATATGCAACCTGTATTTAGCACTGTTACATAATTAAGGCTTGCAGTCATTCTTTCATTCAATAATTATTTTCTGATCATCTATCATGTGCCAGGCATTGAATATACAATGGAGAACAAACATAAGACCCTTGCTTTATAAAGGTTTACATATGAGGGGAGTACACAGTTTAAAAAAAAAAAATCTGGGTCCAGATGCAGTGGTAATGCAACATTCTGTGATGCTGCTGCACCCACATGGGACGCTACAGAGTTCCTCTCCCAAGCTCTTCCTGTACGCAGCAGTCACCCACGTGTGCCTGTGATACAGGCTGGCTGGGGTTGGGAGCGGAAAATGGCATGAAGACCCTGTGGGGGTGCCTGTCTCTCTTTCTCTCTCTCATTCTCTCTCTCTCACTCACTCCCTGTCTTTCTCTCTCTCATGAAAAAAAACTCTAAAAGAAAAAAATCCCAAACTATTTTGGATTAAAATACTCTGAAAATGCAAGTCACACTTATCCGTCTTCTTCTTTTCTTAATTTTATTATTTCTTTCTTCTCTGAGTCGGGGGGGAGAGAGAGACAGTCACTCCAAGATGGTCTTCACACAGCCATCCATCCCTAATCTCAGCCAGCCCACAACATGGGCACATGCACACCCGGAAAGTACAGGGAGGTCACAGGACACAAACCCAGAACCTTCCTGTGGGGGTCTAGTTGCATGACCACTGTCCCACTATCTGGTCCACAGTTTGTCTTTTCACATAAAGAATAACCATGTATTCATTTGTTCATGACTTAGAGCTGTCCACACATAAACACTAGGGTGATACCCTAAGGAAAAACAAAAAGGACAAAATTATTAATTCCTTTACTATGGGATTCTAGGTTACAGATTGCTCCCATTTGAATTCTTCCCCCATGTGCTTCATGAAGTTTTCCTGTGTTTTCAAAACTATCAGACTGATAGTTATTTTCCTTGTTGATCTGTGAGCTCTCCAATTAACTTCTAACTTGTTACTACTGTGGTTAGAAAAATGAGAGCCATGTTAGCCAAAACTGTGTTTCAAATATAAACAAAGAGTCTAAGCAAGACAAAAGGAGTTTCTTACTAGCACTTCAGCATTGAATTTTCAATTTTCTGGCTCTAGCTACTAAAGGCCTTTACCCCTTACTTCCTGTGTTCCATGTCAGTAAATCTTACCAAGTAACTTCTGTATTTTGTTGTACACATTGTGGACAAAGCAAAGTAGCCCAGGTTCTTAACGAAAATCTGATTCAGGCACAAAGCTGAGGCCTTAGGGAAAAAAATTCTTATTTAAATTCTGCCTCATCTGAACAGACTCACAATATCTTCAACAAATGTAGCAGATTCTCTACCTCTGCTTCAGAAACAAATATTTGTATCATGTTCTTTTGGATTTAGAAAAAAGCTTACAGATAGATGATTAAAACACAAAGGCCAGCCACACTAAAAAAAAAAAAAAAAAAAAAAAACAGGATTCTGTAATAGCAAAACAAATACTGTACAGATAGTCTTGAATACAAATACATATTGCACTTGAAAAACTTCCATTCCATCTGGTCTAACAAGCCAGTAACAAAGAACAGAGTCAACTGAGAGAGCGTGTCAAATGCCAATCTTAGAAGTCTCTTCTCTATTTCTAGACCTTTGCGGCTGGAATTGTTTGCAGGTGATCCCCACTTGAACCCCCACAACTCATTATAACTTGAACTGATTTTGAACCCATACTGGAAAAGCACTGCAGGTCACATCTCAACAGGCCAAGGTATTCAGAGCATTCCCCACCAACCACAGGTAGGGAAGCTCAAGAGCCGTGTGAAGCTTATTGACCCAGCCAGTTATAGATATAACATGCAAGACAGACGGGATATGATTAATTACAGTTATTTATATTTATGGGTTTGAATCTTGAGGACGCCTGGCCTCTCCCCATTTTATTTCATAATTTTCCCCCTGTTGGAGACTGAAGAGCAAAAGTCAACTGCCTGAGTACTGGTATCACACTGAAAGCTAAAGAGCTGTGCATTTCAATTCCAGCTCAAGAAAACACTCTGAGCAAATGCGATCCTCCAAGCCCCAGTGGGCTATGCTTAGGCTGCTATCAGTCACATCGCATAGCTGATAGAAATCAGCAGAGTGCATTAGCAATCCCTCCCAGCCTCTCCCCAGCCGTAGATTTGGAGATAATGTGAAGTGAAACTCAAAGTTAATCCCAAAAGGAAATGTAGCCCATAGTCTGAGCCCTCTGTCCTTACCATGAGGCACTCAGGAGGCACGAAACTCACAGAACTGCATAGCTAAGACTCCTGTCATAACTCCAGATCCCAGTGTCAGTGCCTCCACTCTGAGCCTGATCTCACCCAGTGCACTTGTGCCTATTCCCCTAGTCACTAGTCTGGCAGCGGCCAGCATGAGGATTTGCTCTTCAGACTATATTCTGAGGCAGCCAAGGGCTCTGCAGGGATCACAAAACCGGCAGTCAGCTACCTGGGATGTACCTCGCCCCGTGACAGCATCAGGCTAAACACCGCCACCCGATCTCTCTGGACTTCTGTTCCCTCACGAGAAAGACTGAGATTGTGCGTTCCCTTTTTCATGGCACTACTGGGCCCCATAACTCTGACCTTTAGTACCCTAGAGCCTCCTGCTATTTCTTCTATCTAAACTAGAAAGTGGAGGAAAGTCTCTCACTATGCCAAACGACTGTCCTCAACCTCCCCTTTTCCACCTCTGACTTGAAAAGGCAACATTTCTGTGACAATAATTACTTCTTCTAGACCTATAAAGGTCTAGAAGTAAATGGGCAGCCTTCAATAAATTAGACATCATAGAATTTCTTTACTGCTTAGGAATTGATTCTAGATTAATTACACTCTAGATGGAGAAGGAGCAATGGACAAGTAGAAAATTAACTATGAGGAAAAGAAAATGAGATAAAAACATCATCTGTGTTTGTGTGTACCTGGTTTTTGTTTGTGTGTTTTCAGAGGTTTTTGCTATAAAGCACATGCACCACCGGGGAGACAGAGAGAAAGTAAGAAATGTTCACACTGCAATCCCTTCTCCTCCATACTCCCTTCGGGATTTGAGGCATGCACCCATTCGTGCTCAGTGTGAGTTTCAACCCTCTGGGTCCAGGACTTGAACTGCAGTCGCCTATGTGTCAGCCCACTGCATTAACCATAATGCCACCCACTGGTCCCATGTATCTGTTTTAAAGTAGACACAAAGACATATACAAAATGAAGACTAGAAGGATATACTCAAAATTGTTTAAAATCTTATCTTTGAAGATTGCAGGGTTGTCATTTTTATTTCTTATATGCATCATTTTCTAGATTTCTAAAATTAGCATGTATTATTTTTGTAATAAGCAAAAAATAAAAATAAAAAGTGTGTTGTGTGTGTGTGCATAAGAGAAAGTGATAAAAAAAAAAGATCTCTAAAAAGATCATGCAGATGGATAGCTGACATTTTACTAAATTCCATATCATCTGACCATTACTTGAGTAATTTTCCTGTTACACAACTTCTCTCATTTTTAATGAACTAGAGTAAAAGACTCATATAAGGAAAAGAAAAGAATTGTTTGCCATTACAATTTATTGGGAATCTTGAAGCAAGAACTGGAAAATGTCAAAGAATTATCTACCTTATTCTGCAGAACACTCTCCACTCTAACTAGAATGAATTCGCCTTGAGCATCTGACACAGTAACTATTTAAGCCTGAGTTAAACTGCCTTTAAAGTAGACCTGCATTTTTAATTATCACATGTTCCATCCTCTCAGGGATTTGAAGTTTAATACGACATGGGATATCTGAGCAATAAATCAAATCAGTGACTGCAAAGCTGATCACGGTTCTTGAACTGCGTTCCCCTGAGTTCAGCACCATAACAGTACACTCAGGGGTCCCTGCCACTGTGCCAAGCCAAAGGAAACCCACAGATACACAGAGAAAAGACAGACCACCTTAGATGGGGCCAACATTCTCTGATCTGCACTCTATGACAATTCAGGGCTTGCCTACAGGAAGCCAGCTACAACAGTCCTCCCTTACCTGTGGTTTTGCTTTCCATGATTCAGTTATCAGTGAGCAATAGGTGAGGAAAGGCCAGTAAGAAATTTTAAGACAGAGACCACATTCACACAATTTGTATTGCAATATGTTATTATATGTATAACATGCCGAAGTGTATTTTATTATTAGTTACTATTGTTAATCTCTTAGTGTGCCAAATTTATAAATTAAACTATCATTAAGTGTGTATATATAGTAAAAAAACATAGTATATAGATAGGGTTAGATACTATCTGAGGTCTCAGGCATCCACTAAGGGTCTTGAAACGGACTCCCCCACAAGGAAAGATCAGTGTACTCTTCTAGGTCCAGCCAGAACCCTGCTAGTCAGACGCTGTCCTTGGCGCATGCAAATACACCACTGATGTGTCAATAGGACATTCACTGAAGCAGGCAGCTGGTGCTGGGTCATTAGACACAGACAGCCCTTCACTAAATATCAGCTTAGTCACTTACTAACTGGGTGACTAGGAGCTTTAGTTTCCTCATCTATAAAATCTCACCTATGTCCCAGGTTATATTAAGAATCTGAGATAATGTAAATAAAGTGTAAACTTTTTTCCTATCAACAACTCCCACTGCTAATACATATCATTACTGAACACTGGCCACGAGCTCAAACTCTCCACATTCGTCCACACTGCATGTAGAACTGGGATGACAGAGAAGGCCATAGTTAGAGGTGAGAAGAACAACAGCCGGTCTACACAGAGCCACAGTCCTGCTCGGCCCAACTTCACTTTGCTCAGACTGATCAAGGTCACAGGTTGGGAAATCCTTTCCCTGAAGGAAAACATAAAACAGTAGGCAGGCCCCTCCCAGCATTTCTTTAACATCTGCTCCTCAAACATTCTCTCGAATCAAAAGGACACTGTTATTTTAGAGTGTCCTATCAAAAACAAATCTCCATAAAGTGGAATGTCTATTGCAGCTCTAACTCTGAGCCACAGGTCACCTGTCACAGAGGTCAGAGGGAGGCAGTGGACTTCATCACTCTAGGGCAGCTTCTAATCACATGCAGTCCAAGGTTTATATCTCTATCTCTAGTGGTTCTGGGAGTTGGCATATCTAAAACATTCCTTGTAAGCATGATCAAAGGTTTGTGGCCTCAGTTAACTCAAGTCCCCAAGGCAACTTTGACTCCAGGAGTGGTTTTTTTTGTCCTCTATTCAGAATAGTACTTCTTGGTATTTATGTTTAGTTTGAAGAAGGGGGGAGTTGCTTTCTGGCTTCATCACAAACTCTGTACACCATCTTCCTTTGAAATAAATATCAACATAGAACCAAACTACAGTCAAAACCAAAACAGCTATATACTCAATTTTTTGTTTTTAAGAAATCAAGTTGTTTCTCAAGAATGTGTCCCTTCCAGAATGACACCCTACTCTCAGGATGTAAAACTATAGCATGGGCCAGCAGGGGTATGGAGGCTAAGGCAGCTGGATCCCACAAGGATAACTTCACAGTTCAAGTCCCAGACCCCACTGCTTAGAAATCACTCCAGGTGTTTGTGCTTGCCTGCCCAAAAATACCAAGGAAAGAATGGAGGAGAAGGGATTGTAGTGAGGTCATCCAGCCTGGGGAGTGATTTCTCACTTTCTCTCTCTCTTTCTGGAAAGCATACACATCCTATGCAAACTAAATGTGTGTGTGTGTGTGTGTGTGTGTGTGTGTGTGTGCGCGCGCTCATGTACACATACACCATGACTTTGCAAGAACTGGAAACTAGCATCAGTGAGTTCTTGCCAAGTACTACAACTGGTCTTGCCTAGTCACTCCTTCAGTGCATGCCAACTATGGGCCAATGTCTACCATGTCCCTCAAACCACCTTTACCCATGCCACACATCCTATTCACTCCCCATGGATTCCTCCACCTTCACCCCCAATGCACTCTTGCCCTCTCCTTACCACCATTCCCTGTCCATCTGCCTAAGGAGTGACTCACCTCTGCCCTTCCTTCTTTCCTCTTACTAGATCTTTATTGGTGATATTTCATTCACGTTATCTCAGTTCTTTTTTTTTAAGATTTATTTATTTAATTGTATTTATGATTATAAATTTTTCAATTAGCTATCGGGCATTTGCACTCACCAGAGAGAAAGAGAGAGAGAGGCACAGGGCAAGAAAGCAAGCCTCTAGTTCCAGGACTTAAACCACAGTTGGTCATGTGGGACTCCAGCGCCTTAACAACTACACCAGCTGCTGGTTCCTTATCTCAGTTCTTTGCAATACATTAGTAATTGGTAAGTTCATGCAGGATCATGAAAACCAGTGTTTGAAAAAAGCCTAAAGGAGCTCAGCATTTTAATCAAGGTTCCAGAGGCTCCACAGGCCAATTTTACCATTGTACATAAACACTGGAAAATGCCCAATCATAAATAAACCAAAAAACCTCACTTGTTTTATGTTTGTATTTCCTGCAATATCTAACTGAAAAAGTTAATGATTGCGACTCAGTATAAAACAATTACAACAGTGAACAAAGTCACTGGATAGCTCAAGTAATAAAGTCCCCGAGCAGAAGAAAAATGAACACAGGATTACTTCTGCTTTTTCCTAATGACATGAGCACCAGTTTTTCTCTGCATTCATTCTCTACGTCATTGGAAAAATTCCCAATACCATTTAAAGAAAAGTAAAGAAAGAGGACATATAAAAATTAATTCAGATTTCACAAAAGAAAGGCAATATATCAACTGAAATATGGACCAAATGTTCATTCCAGCAAACATTTATTGGGTACCTACTGGGTTAGGCTGCAGGTAAACAAAGAAATCATTTATGGTTTCTTCCTTTAAGGAGTTCATGGCTTAGAGAGGAAACTCTAAAACAAATATAAGTGATACAATTAGTTTTGGATAGGGCTTAAGGGTGAAATTACCTCCGGAGGAAATGGGAGGTAGGAAACATCATCAGGGCAGGTTTATAGAAAAAGCAATCTTGAACTTGAATGTTGAAAGTTTCCCAGGTTCAGAGTGACCAGGAACAAAGATGTGATGATATGAGCATGGCATTCTCCAGAACAAGGAGGTATGGCATGACCAGAGCACAGAGTGCTACAGGCAGTCACAAGTGAGGAGGTGAGGACACAGAACCAGCAAGGCTGACCAAATACCTGGGGATCCTATATACAATTCCAAGGAATCTGGACTTTGCCTGGTAGGCAACTGATGCCAACAAGGGCTTTAAGCATATGTATTGCCTACATATTATTATGATGACTGTGCTAGTCAACCTATATATGTCATCACTTTAATTCTCACAACATTCCCAGAAGGATAAAGTTATATTTGATGTAAAAGAAGATTGCCTCATTCTCCACTCTCTGAAGCAAGGTTGAGAAACTAAAAAGACAAGTGTGAGCAGGGAAATCAGGAAACTATATGCAAATATCCAGAAGCAAAGTCCCAAGTAATCCTGCATGTTACTAAGAATAAAATGCTCTTGTTTCTGTTCTTGTTAGAGAGCAACCTCTTCACTTGGGATCTAGATCTCCCTTTCTTACCGTTCAGGACATTTACTCCTACGGTTATCCATCACACTCTCCTGCCTTCAGCTTTTCTTTCCTACTTAATTTTATGAACTCACTGTATCAGCCTCTGGTTCTAACAAACCCTCTCTCGCTCTCTCTCTTTTTTCTGTAAAAAATTATTTAATTGTATTTGTTTATTATTTTTCTTCAATTTTTCCAGAAAGAGACAGACAGAAAGACTGAGAAAGCAAGCATCAGGTCCAAGACTCGAACTGTGGTCGGCCATGTGGAAGTCCAGAGCCTTAACCACCATGCCATCTGCCAGCCCCAACAAAGGTTCTCTTGGCCAATATCCTCTTTGAAGAATTGTTCCATCCTCTGCTTCTCTCCCCAGCAAAAGTTCCTGACTTATTCATAAGCACTGTCTCTACTTCCACAACTCAATCCAGTAAGTTTTTTCCAAACTTCTTTATTTAAAATATATATCAATTTGTTAAAATCACAAATGATCTCATTTCACCAAATGTAATCTCTATAGTTGAAAACAATACAACCTCCTTGTTTTTTTTTTTTTTTAAGAGATATGTTTCCTATAAGGTGCGTGCACTCGCTGGAGAGACAGAGAGAGGCAGAGTGGCAGAAATTGAGAAATCACCTCCCCCAGGGAGGACAGCCATGCTGCAATCCCTTCTTCTCCATTCTCCTCTTGGGATTTTGAGCATGCATGCACACACTGGCATGAGTTTTGAGCTGCCAGGTCTGGGATTTGAACTGCAGTCAACTACGTGAGACTCCAGCAATGTAACCATTATGTCATCTGCTGGTACCCACCAACTTCTTTGTAAAACATTTTGAATCCTTAGTTTCAGAGATATCACATGGTCTTCAAGCCTTCTTCCTATCCCACTAGTAACATCTCCTTCTTTCCTGTGTAATAGTTGCTCCAATGGCCCCCTTCTCTCTATATATGTTCTCCAATCACAATTCCATCCAGTGTCAAATATAATCTACATGCAAATGATTCCTAGCTCTATATCTTCAGCCAAAACACCTCTCAGAATCTCAAAATCCCATCCACCCAATTGTCTAACCGAATGTCTAAGAAGCACCTCAAACTTAACACAACCAAAACAGCGTACTTTCCATTGTCCATCAAACCTTCTGAGTAAATAACCCAGTAGCACAAGTGACGACAAAATGTAAGCTTTTGCTTTGACTCTTTTTTTCCTGTCTCCAGATAATATATCATTCACCAAGTTCAGTTAGCTACATCTCTAAAACATATCTTAAATCTATCTACTTCTATCTTGAACATAATGGTTGTCCATACAACTATAATTTCTCAGTTGGGCAACTGAAATAGTCTTAAGTTAAGTTTTGTTTCCAGTCTTTGTCCCCCCACTTCCTAGAGCCATCTTTGAGAGTATGCATTCTCAGTAGCAGCAATATCACCCACAACTGGTTCTTTGCAGGGTGACAAGTCAAATCATATCCTACAATGGTTTGTGGCCCTCCATAGCTCAATTTTATTCAACAAAATTTTATTTCTTGGTATTTAAGGATTTTCTTATTGGTGAGAATTTACACTTTTAATTCCTTAAATTTAATTTATTTTTTATTTTTATTATGTATAATAAAAACAAAAGTGAGACATTGTTTCACAGGAAAACTACATCATTTCACTCACCTGCACAAAATCTAATAGCTTCTATCATTCTAGAATAAAATCTAAATCTCTTACTTTGGATTATAAAGCCCTATAAAATCAGCCCCTTGACTATTTTTTAGTTTTTCTTGGACACTATGGCTAGTTAAATAATGACCCAAAAGATATCCATACCCCAAACCCTTGAATCTATGTTATCTGGGATGGCGTTAAAAAAAAGAGAGAGAGAGAGAGAGACCACAAATGTACAAGTGTGATTAAATCAAGGATCCTCAGATCAAAGAGTATTACCAGAATAGGCCCTAAATGCAATCACTTTATGTCCTTGTAAGAGGGAGGCAAAGGGAAATTTGACACATCCAGAAGAGAAGAAGGCAACGTGACCAAACAAACAGAGATAGAAGTGATGCAGCCACAAGCCAAGGGATGTCAGAAGCAACCAGGAGCTAAAAGAGGCCAAGAACAGATTCCATCAGGAGCCACATGGCCTTCCAATGCCTCAATGCTGGCAGTGTGAAACTGACCCCAGATTTCTGGCATCCTGAACCATTAGGGAATAAAGTTCTGCTGCTCGAAGCCGCCGAGTGCGCAGTATCTGTCGCAGCAGCAACATGGCTTCTCACACACACGCTTCACCCTCAGCCACTGAGCTCCAGCTGGCTGCCTTGTTGTCTGTCGAATTCAACAGGAATACAATTAGGGATCTGTCTCCTCTGCCTGGAATGTTCTGCTCCTTGTTGTTCCATGGTAAACTCTGAGTAATTCAGGACTCAGATTATATGTGAAAGCTTCTCTGAGGAGAAGCTTTCCCAAACCGCCCAATTCCAAATAATCATAGCTGTCATCATCTGATATGTTTCTTCTTTGTTACTTTTTATTTTCTGCATAGCAGAATGCAAACTCTTCAAGAGTAGAAACCGTATCTCTTTTGTATACCACCATAATATTAATTTGGAGGGGAAAAAAATCCCAGAATATATTAGGTGATTAATAGACCTAACGAAAGAATGGCATAAATGGTCCTCCTCAAGGAAAGGAGAAACAGCATGGGGGAAGAGGAGAAGGAAATGAAAAATCCTGTCCCACCTGTGGGACAGCCATGTAATGAGCGCAAGAAAGGTTTAGGAAGAGGTCTGGCTGGAGACACTGAAACCAGGCATACTGATGAACCTGGTGTGAAGAAAATCAGCAGAAAAAAGACAGTGGACTGAGAAATGACCTTGGGAATTTCTATTTCAAGAGAAAGAACCTGCAAAGAGATCCATAAGGCCCAGAGAAGAACAAGATATCACAGTAGCTTAGAAAAATATTCTATTTCACAATGGAGGGATGAGCAGAATCAGAAATTTTATGCAATAAGATCCCTTTGATTTGCCAGTTAGGAGGACACCAATAATCATAACAAGAACAGATTCACTGAGATTGAAGTCGGCTCTCCGACAGTTTTGGAATGAATGGAAGGTGGAAAAGTGGAAAAATAACATCTAACAAGTACTTCCAGTTGCATCTCTGCTTTCTTTATAAGAGGATAGAAGGACACCGTGAAGAGGACAACTAACTCTACCAAAAACCATACTGTCTTCTTCCTGGGTTCCCAACTACACCACACTTACCAATCTCCCTTGCAGATACGTATGGCTATATAATAGATTTCTAGCCAAGGGTATTGAATGGCACTGATTCATTCACTTCAAGACCAAGCGTTTAGAAAGTGGATATGCTTCTCCATTTTCACCTTCCACTATCTAGGTGGATGCAGTTGAAAACAGGTCCCTAAGAGACGACTGACTCAAAATGGAAGAGTCTAGAGTGCCTGAACTACAGAGAGCGGAAAGTCATCGCCAATCAAGACTACGACATGAGCAAAAAATAAACTTATGTTTGAGCTTGAATTTATTTGAGGGTCTTTCTGTTATAACAATCCAGTCTACTCTATGTACTAATAATCAAGTTCTAATAAAGAAATATAAAGAGGAAGTAAAATATTCAAAAAAAATGCTGAAGGTTTAGGAAAATATAGCAAGGAATGGAACAAGTTCTGTCCAGTACTCCAAGATAGAAACTGCCTTGTAGGGGTCAGCAGGTGGTGACCACTAGGTTAAGGTGCTGGACTCCCACATGGCTGACTGACCACAGTCCCAGTCCCAATCTTGGTGGCTTGAAAATCACGCCTGGCATGTGTGCAAGTACTCAAAATCCCAAGAGGTGCATGGAGAAGAAGGGATTGTGGTGTGGCCATTCCCCCAGAGGGGGAAGGGAGGATGATTTCTCACTTTCCTTCTCACTGTCTCTGACTGTCTCTCTCTGATGAGCACACACGCCTTATGAGGGGAGAGGACAAAAAATCTTGTCTTGTAGCTAAGATTGATGGTAATTTGTATGTATCTCCAATTTGCATGCCTATATTCACTTTCCTAGTAGTATTTACAAACCAAAGTGTAGAAGTGGAAAAACTTATCAAGTTGCAGATGTGGCTGCTTCCATGCCTATTAAGACTAAGAGGAGGGCAGCCCCATAGCCTAATGGCTAACTGAGCCAGATCCCACATAGCCAGTCACAGTTCAAGTCCCAGTCCTGGTGTCTTGGGAATGTCAAGCACACATGCATGAGAAATAGAGAAGGGACCAAGTCCCATTGGAGACTGGTTTCTCTTTCTTTCTCTGGCTCTCTGACAAGCACAAGCACCCTTTGGCAATTAAAAAAAAAGGGGGGGGGGGACAGGGGGGGCATTCCAAGAGGTTAAATCACAAGGAACATTGTTTCAGGCAGCAGACTGAACTCCTTCAACTGTTTAAACAAATTTAGCATTACCAGTGAACCACAGTAAAGTATTAGTAAGTGTAAGTGTTAAAAAGCAAAGTTCAATGAATTGAACAGTAGGATCCAAAGAAGGAAATTCATTATAGAAATGGGAGTAGGATTCTTTCTTTTCTTTGTTCTTTTTTATTATTATTTATTTATTTATTCCATGAGCAGGAAAGACAGAGACAGCGTCCCCAATAGGGTCTTGATGCTACAATCTACCCCCAACTTCAGCCAGCTCATGATCGTGGGCACATGTGTGCCTATTCAGCGAAGTCGGATGAGAACACAGTACCTTTCCACAGCGGTCAGCCTCGCAGGGTGACATATGTTACTGCTACGCCACTAACCAATTCTTATCTCTTGATTCCTCACACAGTTTCCAAGAGAATTTCTGTAATACCAGAAAAGAACTAAATAGCTTTGAGTGATCACTTGACTTCTCAGGGTCTCTGTTTGCTCACTAATATGACAGGGTTCACTGTTGATATATGAAATAATGTTCACAAACTGCTCAGTGTGGTACCTAGAAAATGGCAACTGTGCAGTAAATGCTAATCAAGGAAAAGACAGAGTGGGTTCACTGCCTAATCTCTTCGCTTTCTCACTTTCCCTTTCTGCCTCTCTGGTGAAATTTGAATTAATTAATTAATTAATTAATTAATTTTTTAATTAAATATACAAGAAATGTAGCACCATTGGGATGTAAATATTACATTATATCTGGAAAGGCCAATAGAAAGGAAACCCAGAACTCTAAGAATAGTTAGGTCTAGAAGTGAACAGAACCCACTGGCCAAGACTGGCTTTACCTTAGGCAAGACAGGAGTAATAAAACACTTGATGCTTTTTATATACTAAATGCATGCCGTCTCACCACCTTACTTACAGGGGAAGAAACTGAAATGTGCAGAGGAAAGCTGCACTTCAGAGGCTACAGTCACTTGAGAAGCGCTCAGAAGCAAAACACTGCTTCCCAAAGTCTCCTTTGATCTGTTTTCCACAAATAGTCCCCCTGGTTTTGTCCCCTTAGAGCCCAGAGACCTTTGGTAAGAGTGGCAAGATAATTTTATCCATCTTGTTACGAATTAATTTTCCAGATTCTTTCTTAGGAGACTGGATTGGGTGAGTAGGTGGGAGAGGAAGGAGAAGTTAATGACGAGAAAGGAACACTAAGAGCTCTAACAGGTCATTAAGCCCTTCGTAGTCACTCAGTGACCTCCCCGTTTGCATTATAGATTTCACCACTGATGGTCTTCAGAGATGGCAATAATTTCTTCCTCTCTCATAAATATCCTCTAAGTATTAAAATATTAAAGTCCCAAATGTGTAGGGAGAAGAGTAGCTAAAGCTTAAAGTTGAACTGATGATCTAATATACATCTGCCTGGGTATTGTCTGCCAGCCACACCTAACCCATTCCTAACACTTATTTCTCGAATAATTCTGGGAGGAGTGAATTACATGGTAATCACTCATGCAGCAACTATGTGCTAAGTATCACCCATGTGTGAAGCACCTGGATTAGGCATGGGAGGTCTACAGATTGTGTAAGACCAGCCCTGTTCTGCATGATCCTCTGCAGAAATGAAAATGATGCATGCTTTCAAGTAATTACCGTACACAGCCATATATAAAGGACTTATGACTGGCATCCAAAAAGGAGTTGAAGGTTTCAGGAAATACACGAAACATTTCTCACTGGGGCAGTGAGAGAAAACCTCAAGAAATTAGCTACCAGTTGCCAGGGCCTTCAAGGTTTGTCAGGATTTCCAGAAATTAAGTAGAAGAAAGAGCATTATTAGCATAGGAGCCAGAGGAGGAATAAGAGAGTCAGGGAATTCCAGTCAGTCCAATTTGGTTGAACAACGGAAAATATAAGAAAAGAACCTTAATATGCAAGTGAGACTGGGGAAGTCCCTGAATTGGAGATAAGTATTTGGATCTTTTATCCAGTAAGGCAGAGTAATCCACGGAAGGGTGGAGCAGAGAGTGACAGGATCAAAGCATTAAGACCATGAAACAAAACATCCTTTCTTTATTCAGCTTCAATAAAAGGAAAACAACTTTTGAGTACCCAGAACTCTGAACTGTACTATTTTCATCCCTTTTGAAATACACTTAGAAGCTTATTGTGTTTTATTTAAATAATAATGGTGTTAAGTCTTGATCAAAATGTTCCTAATAGGTTTACCTTGAACATAAACATTTGTCCCTCATATATCTATGACCATCTAAAGTTTCCAAACATGCCTTAGGGTCACCAGGATTGAAGATAAGTAGTAATGCTTTCTAAACATATGTTACTCCATTGTCACTAAGCTATCCTCAGAGGCCATCTCATTTGATAAAAGCACCTTCAAGAAATCTCATTTTCAAAAACAGTCTCTCGGTTATAGTTTGTGGGATTTTCCCTTTATATTAAAATATTTTATAGGGTTATATATGTGGGCAATCAAACGTGAGGTTCCACAGAGAACATATCACTATTGGAAAACCTAAGACTTGAAACATTTAAAAACTCATTTAAAGTACCCAGTACAACAATATCTCACCATTGGAAAGGAAGTACATCAGTAATTATTTGAAAGATGCCCTCAAATAAGGTTTTGTCTATACATAGATAAGGAAAACTGTCTCTCTACTCACACCACTTTGGACACCAAATGCATGAGTTTTCCATACTATTCTCTATTTCTCTGTAAACACCAACCAAGTCTCCACTATTTAATTCAATTCTAATACTAAGTGCCCTGAGTTAGTACAGACTCCATAGGTTAAGGCCTCGATCCCCTCAAAAAGCTGCCCCCAACATCAGATACGAGTTGCAAATAGTGGGTCCCAGATTACCCACTCATCTGTCTAACTTGGCAACAAATCAGGGGATCCCACAACTCTTCCTTACACTCAGTAATTGCATGACTCACAGAACTCAGGGAAACGCTTTACTTATGTTTACCAGTTTATCATAAAGGACACTATAAAAGATGTCAATGAATAGCAGGAAAAACAGGTACCCGGTGAAGGTACAGGGGAAAGGACTGTACAGGGGGGCAAGGATGCAGATCTTCAAAGCCTTCTTGAGGCATGCTAACCTTCCAGCACCTCTATGGGTTCGTTAACTTGGAAGCTTTCTCCATCCCATAATTTAGGAGTTTTTGTGAAGGCTCCATTATGTAGGCATAATTGATTAATTCACTGGCCACTAGTGATTAACTCAATTTCCAGCCCCTCTCCTCTCCTCAGGTGAGCGGTAGGGCTGACAGTTCCAATCTTTTAATCACTGGTTGATTCCTCTGGCAATCAGCCCCCATCTCTATCTCGAACCTATTCATCTAAGAGCTCCCTAGAGTCACCTGTCATCTCATTAGTATGCAAAAAGATATTCATCATTGCACAGATTCCAAGGGTCTTGGAAATTCTTGCATTAGGAACCAGGAAGTAAGACATATTTTTTATTATATCACAATATGTCACAATAAATTTTTAGTTGAGAAGGACATATCTTCTATTAACTAATTTTTCTCACTAATGTTATGAACTAATTAGAACCAAAGTTTGACCTAAAATAAAAATCAGAAACAATGTTTTGTTGCATAAGTCAGAAAACTGATTTTGAAAGAATTTACATAAAATTCTCAACTGAAAAATGGGAAACAAGGAGACAGATACGATTTGGGAAAAATATAAAATCCCCAAAATCAGTAAGAACCTCCAACAAAAGATGAGAATTATGGAAAAGAAAGATAAGACAGAAGGACAAAAGAATGAGAAGGAGGGAGATAGAAAAATGGGACAAAGAAAACCATGATCACATTCATGTCAAGTCACAAATTAGAATTCTGGACAAACTGACCACAATCATTCTCTAAACATCCTCAGGTATTCAAACCACCAGCATCTCAGCCTTCTTTTTCCTTAAATGTTCTTGAGATCAATACTTGGTCAAATATTACAGGAAGAGGTCTAGCCTAAAGTTATTAGAGATTTCCAGCTCACAGCCACCCAGCCCTTGTCTTTCTCAGTTAAAGATGAATCAAATCATTTCTTGTGCTTACATTTCTTTCACTTATCTTGTCGAAATTCTAAAGGAAGGAAATGCAAAACATGCTTGTTAGTAATTTCTCCTTCCAAGTTTTCATCTTATCTCAAAGGTTATAAGACATAATGGAATTATTATGATGAGCAACGAAAACCTACTTTAAAATCTTGTTATTTTAGTTCTTTTCAGTCTTT
>NW_006159882.1:392394-407175 GCF_000334495.1 Tupaia belangeri chinensis
CTTTCCCTATCTCCTAACATAACAATCCTGAAATTAGCTGGCTGGAAGGAAGTGTCCCCAACTCTGATTACTAATAGTTTTCCTCTAATGGTACAGATTAAAAAACAGAATACACTCCATTGTCACACTTGATAGAGTAATAGGCAAACCATCCCTTACATTTTTATTCAAGTGTATTAAAAGTGCAAAGAATGAAGTTATAATTTTTAACTCCAACCCTGGACTGTAAGCTTCAGAGACATAGTGAAAAGTATTATTTTATAAACATACTGAATTCTACTGAAGATTTCTCATATTTTCCACAGAAAGTTCATGTTTGAAAGTAATATTTGTGGGGCTAGCAGGAGGCATGGTGGTTAAAGTGCTAGACACTCCCACATGGCCAAGCACGGTTTGAGTCCCAGACTTGGTGGCTTGCTTTCTCAATTTCCCTCTCTCTCTCTCTTTCTCTCTCTTTCTCTCTACATCTCTCTTTGGTCGAGGGACCAGCAGTTGGCATGGTGGCTAAGGCATGTTGGACTCCCACATGGCCAACCATGGTTTGCATCTCAGATTTGGTGGCTTGCCTTCTCACTTTCCTTCTCTCTCTTCCTCTGTGTGCCTCTCTGGTCAAATTTTAAAATAATAATAATGATAATGAATAAGAAGTAAATAAAATAATTTTATAAATAAATAAAAATTAAATACTTCTTTTAAAAAACAAAGTAATATTTGTGTTGGCTTTTTAACACATTATAATATAAAATGACAAACTTGAAACAAAAGCTATATTCTTTTGCTGTAATCTTCAGGAAAACTTTATGTCTCTGTGACCGAAGTGATGGTCCCTTCACCACAAAGCTGTCTCCAACTACTGGAGCCCATGTTAACTTCTCCCTTCCATAACCACAACAGTTACAGCCAACTATCACTGGCTAAATGATTGCACAAGATCTTAAGCTGGTCTCCAATCATTTTACATCTGTAAACATACATTTATGTTTTACCTTGTTAAACTGTTCTTCTCTAAAGACGAATGAAGGCAATCATACTTCATTATCTAGTACTTAAAAGTATATAGTGCTACACAAGACTGTAGAAAATTTCATTTAGAACCGAAATGTTACATTATTTGATTTCCAGAGCTCTTTCTGAAATGTTATTTTTGCTCTTATGACAGCCTCATGAGACCAGTGTTGACAAATAGAAGGAATCAAGTTTTGTCAGACCTAAATGGAAGCATCATCACATTCAAAAATAAAGAGGAGAACTTAAATAATCAGATTCCACATGGCAGAACAGGTTTTGAGTTTCAGTCATTAGGTCTTTTTTAATACATTGGACACACATGCAAGTGTGCCCAGGATCCTGACTGGATGGAGAATTACAGGAAAAAGGACTGAGCATCATCAGGCCCCACTGGGAGTCACTTCTCTCTCTCTCTCTCTCATGCACACATATATCCTCTGGCCCCTAATTATAAAGTTTTTTAAAAAGAAAAATAAATGATTGTAAATTGTTCTCCTTGTAATAACCATAGCTGTCCCTGTATCCCACTGTCACACACCAAATTAAATAGGAAAATGTGGATCATTAATACACAACATGAAAGCTAAATTATATAACTAACTGTAATTTTTGTCAGAATTATACTTCTTTTTTTAAAAAAGAAAAAAGAATTGTCTTATTGACTGTATTTATTTATTTACTCATTTTAATTTGACCAGAAAGGTACAGAGAGAGAGAGAGGGAAAGCGAGAAAGCAAGCCCCCAGGTCTGGGACTAAAATCGCAGTCCTTGCTTTCTCAATTTCCCTCTCTCTCTCTCTTTCTCTCTCTTTCTCTCTACATCTCTCTTTGGTCGAGGGACCAGCAGTTGGCATGGTGGCTAAGGCATGTTGGACTCCCACATGGCCAACCATGGTTTGCATCTCAGATTTGGTGGCTTGCCTTCTCACTTTCCTTCTCTCTCTTCCTCTGTGTGCCTCTCTGGTCAAATTTTAAAATAATAATAATGATAATGAATAAGAAGTAAATAAAATAATTTTATAAATAAATAAAAATTAAATACTTCTTTTAAAAAACAAAGTAATATTTGTGTTGGCTTTTTAACACATTATAATATAAAATGACAAACTTGAAACAAAAGCTATATTCTTTTGCTGTAATCTTCAGGAAAACTTTATGTCTCTGTGACCGAAGTGATGGTCCCTTCACCACAAAGCTGTCTCCAACTACTGGAGCCCATGTTAACTTCTCCCTTCCATAACCACAACAGTTACAGCCAACTATCACTGGCTAAATGATTGCACAAGATCTTAAGCTGGTCTCCAATCATTTTACATCTGTAAACATACATTTATGTTTTACCTTGTTAAACTGTTCTTCTCTAAAGACGAATGAAGGCAATCATACTTCATTATCTAGTACTTAAAAGTATATAGTGCTACACAAGACTGTAGAAAATTTCATTTAGAACCGAAATGTTACATTATTTGATTTCCAGAGCTCTTTCTGAAATGTTATTTTTGCTCTTATGACAGCCTCATGAGACCAGTGTTGACAAATAGAAGGAATCAAGTTTTGTCAGACCTAAATGGAAGCATCATCACATTCAAAAATAAAGAGGAGAACTTAAATAATCAGATTCCACATGGCAGAACAGGTTTTGAGTTTCAGTCATTAGGTCTTTTTTAATACATTGGACACACATGCAAGTGTGCCCAGGATCCTGACTGGATGGAGAATTACAGGAAAAAGGACTGAGCATCATCAGGCCCCACTGGGAGTCACTTCTCTCTCTCTCTCTCTCATGCACACATATATCCTCTGGCCCCTAATTATAAAGTTTTTTAAAAAGAAAAATAAATGATTGTAAATTGTTCTCCTTGTAATAACCATAGCTGTCCCTGTATCCCACTGTCACACACCAAATTAAATAGGAAAATGTGGATCATTAATACACAACATGAAAGCTAAATTATATAACTAACTGTAATTTTTGTCAGAATTATACTTCTTTTTTTAAAAAAGAAAAAAGAATTGTCTTATTGACTGTATTTATTTATTTACTCATTTTAATTTGACCAGAAAGGTACAGAGAGAGAGAGAGGGAAAGCGAGAAAGCAAGCCCCCAGGTCTGGGACTAAAATCGCAGTCAGTCATGTGGAAGTCCAGCGCCCTTAACCACGAGGCTACTTGATAGCCCCTATACTTCTTAAATATAGGAAGAAAAATGCAGGGAAGGAAGCTAATATCTTGAAGTCTACTATCTGCAGAGTATCTCACTAGTGATTTTACATATGTAATGTCATGTGGGCTTTTTTGATTGTTTTTTCATTTTGCTATACTGCACATGAGGCTTCCCTAATAGAGACAAAGAGAAAGAAAGAACATGAGAAAGTACCACCTAGGGAGGACAGACTTGTCACAAGCCCCTTTTCCTCATTCTCTTCTCAGGACTTTGGACACGCACACACACCTGCCATGTTTTTCAAACTGCCAAGTCAAGGACTCAACTGCACAGTTGGCCATGTGAAATCCAGCTGCCTCAACTATCCCAGTATCTTATCCATATTTGTCAGTAAAGCAATTGAGTCTTAGTAAATTTAAATAGGTCACCTAGGGCCAAAGTCTTTGTCCCTCACCCTCCACTACACTCAGCTATGGTTTTTTCCACAGTTTAGTCACTCACTAGGAAAACATTTATTGAACACTTATTTAAAACTCAGCACCATTAGGCATTAGAGATCTAAAGCTGCAAGACAGACCAAGACCTTTTACATTCTAGTGATAAATAAATAACCACCCAGAATACTTTCAGAGTCATAATAGTTTGCCAGTATGATTTATACATAATGATAACCAAATCTTTTAAGTATCTATAGTAAGATTAGTTACAAAACCTAAACTGGAGGAAAGGTATAAAATCCACCACTGGTTACACTGTGGACCTCTTGTCAATTACTGAACCAACTTATTGGAAAGAAAAGTAAGAACTTCAATGTGGCTTAGAATTCCTTTATAAAATAAAATGACTGTGAGCTATTAGAATAGACAGCTGCAACGGCATGGATCCCCAAATCCTATCTTTTATCCATTATTCAGTAAGGCACTGCGGCATTATTTGAAGAATCGATTTGTAAAAACCAACGGACTGTTGTAACTTGACATAATGCCCCTATGAGAAACACCTCATAAGGTCCTCACACTGCAACCAGAGTAATTTCAGTCATAAGAGTTTGCCAATGTGATTTATAATAGTGATAACAATAATAATCAAATCTTTTAAGTATCTATAATAAGATTAGTTACAAAACCTAACCATTGGAGAGTGGCATCCAGCTGTCATATCGCAGCCAGAAAGAACTGTAGGATTTAGACTAGAGTGGTCCGTAGCTACCAACAAGTGTCTCCCCTGGTGTGACAGTTGCCTCTACTCTGCCACATTACACACACACACACACACACACACACACAAAACAAACCCCTCCAGATCTTTTAAACTTGGAACACAGACAAAATACTAACAAAGTGGTAGACTGCATGACTTAACTTCCTTCCCTCACCTATTTATACAAGCTGATTAAATTAGCTGTTTGTTAGCTATTTCTACGGCTGCCTCCTTGATATTTATAATGTGTTGTGTGATTGGGGATTGCCCGTGTCACTAAGACAGCAAAGATCTGTGTGTGTAAAGTACTCTGGGACTCCTGAGGAAGGCTGTTCAGGGAGCGAATCCTACTCCACGCAGGGCAGACGGCAGTCTAAACCATCGCTAAGAGCAGTACTTCATTCACCCAGCTACAGCTTCCTGCCAAAGCACTCCGAAAGTCTATTTTTGCTGGTCGAAGCTACTACGTGGGGGGAGTGGAGGCGGTTTTAGGTTCATCAGTGTACACCTTCCATTTTCTGCTAGGACAATCACATCCCAGCAGCTGAGCTTCTCAAAGAAGCCTGGGCGCCCTTCCTGAATCGTTAGAAGCCTCGCTTCAGAAAGGAGGAACACTTCTAATCAGACTAGCCACAACCGCAAGCTAAAAGTTCGTCTAAACTTTCAATGAGATACCAATCCTCGCCTGAAAGTCTCGCCACTTTCTAAATCAAGTGTATAACAAATGTCCTCTACCCCACCCCCTTCCAAATGTAATCAGCTAAATCCTACGTAGGAACCAGTCCTTCATCTGTTGGGGAGGAGAAATTCTAAATCAGTCCCCAGTTTCCCGCCACCACCCACCGCAGTACCGGAGTCCCAAAGAGTCATCCAGGTCAGAAAGGGGGAGCTCTCCCCTGAACCCTGGGGACGGGGGTCTCGCAGGAAGCACACACCTGAGATTGATCCTCACGCGCGAGGGGGCACGGGTGGGAGCACCTAGTTCCTCCAACCGAGGCGGAGTCTGCCTCCCCCGGAATCAGACTCGGCCCCCGTGCTCCAGCCGAGGCGTGCGGGGATGTCACTCAGGGCGGGCTGGGCGAGTGTAACCCGACGCGCCCCGCGCCGCCGCGCCCCCGCCTCCCCGGCGACTTCCTCCTCCCTCTCGCGCCTCCTCCCTCCGGGAGGCTGACCGGGCGACGCGGCCGCCACTTCAGCCCGAATCACTCCGGCCTAGCTTCTCCGGCCCAGCGGGGAAATGCGGAAGTGGAGGCGAGAACCCCGGCCGGGATTGGGGAGCGAACGTTGCGAACCTGCGGGTGGCGAAGAGTTAGGTCTCTGCAGCCCAATGAACGTGACTAGACAGGGACACGGGGACACTGGTCCCTCCGGGTGGGGCCGCGCGGTGGCGGACGCAATGGCTCTAGCACCAGACTGCAGTTCCCGCGTTGCGCCTTCTCGGGCCGGACCCCAGACCCTCCGCCCCGCCTGGCCGAGGGCGGGCAGACAAAGCTTGGGTAGAGCTAGGCCAGGGAAGACGGTGGAGGTGTCCGATTTCCTGTGCCCTTCCCCCATGCTGGCCGCCCTCGCCTTCTCCCCGGGAGAGGGGAGTCGCCCGCCCACCAGCTTGCTGGCTTACCTGATTGCTCGTCGCACGCCCCCAAATCTGGCTCCCCCTACTCGGCACCTCCAGGCGAGGAGGCTTCCCTGGGCCTAGAAATGCATATAGTAGGTGGACAGACTCCTAGGACCCCGCGATCTGAGCCCAAACCCCTTACTCCTGCTCGCTCCCCACCGCGCGCTCAGGAGACGCACCAGGCCTCCTGAACCCCCGCCTCAATGTCAGCGCGGGGTCCCTCAGGGAAGGGTGAGCCCAAGCACTGGGGATGGGATGCTGAGCACAGGCTCCTGTGGACCAGCCTCGTACAGGTGGGGGGAGGCGGAGAACCCCGAAGCTGAGCTGCAGGCTTGCAACTTGCACCCCCCCAAAACCGACCCTGCCCACTGAGCATGCCCAGCCCACTTCTTGGAACTACAAGGGCTGTGCAACCCAAAGAGGGCCCAGATTGGGTTCAAATGGACCCCACTATCTTAAGACCTTTCCTCTGAAGACCTCTGGGTGTTTTACTAATAACATTTCTGTCATGATATTGGAAAATACTCAGGAGATGCTCAGAAAGTCTTTCCAAAGAAAGGAAATTAGTTTGAATGAAAATCGCACTAGTGCTTTCTTTAATCAGTTACTAAGTCACTTATTTATTATCCTTAAATACAGCATAATTCCTAAGATTGACTCAGAGGAATGTGTAGATTACTGGGTCCCAAACTCCTAGGGAACCAAACCAGCCTTAGTCTATCCAATGAAACAGTGGTTCTCAGCTTTGGATACACATAAAAGTTAAGGGATGGGAAGCCTGAGAAGTAAAAATGATCTATGCCGGATTTCCATTTACAGACCTGTTGACTCAGTCTGGAGGAAGAAGTTGGAAACCCTTATACTGTATTTAAAACTGTGGCTCTCAAAGTTTAACTGTGGGTCCCATAGCCTCAGCATCATCTGGTGCCTAGCACAGTGCCTGAACATAATAGACGCTTAGGTGGTTATTGATTTGAAATGAGTGCTTAGGTCAATCATTTGTTTCAGGCCCTACTATGCCTGCTGTCCCAGTCATTTGCTGGCTAACCAACCAATAGCAGTTCAATCCTTATCAATAACCCATGACCATTGGTCAGCCACTAGGTCTGTCTTGGTTATGGGAGGAGTTGGAGAACAGGCAGTAGGAGATGGGAGGAGATAGGGGAAAGTCCAGAGCATCGGACAAGATTTATTTTGCCAAAGTTGGGGCTCAAAGCAAATGACGGTCATCTAGTGGGATTCTGGAAGGGCACCATAGGAAAAGTTGTGTTTTGGAGTCGGGTAAAGGAGAAACAAAGAAACCAACCTAAACTGTGTACAAATTGACTTGGAATCTTCTTTTGCAAAACCCACCTCTGACCTAACTTTCCCACTGTCAATACATCTAATCTCAATTACTGCCTTGAATAGAATAAAATACAATACATAGTAGATACTGTCATTTACTGGATAAAGACTTTGCTGGCTTGTAATTATTTAAAGCAGAAGTTATTTAGAAAATATTTTAAAAGTTGTTCATTGCAAATAATTTCAAAATGCAAAAGTTTATGACACTTTTGCATCAAAATCCTAGAGAAATATAAAATCAAAAATATTCCCTATTTTCTCCATAAATATTTGTTAAATAGAATAAAGCATTTAAAATTTCCTGTTTAACCTGATATATAACGCTTTAAAACTTAAAAAATATATATCTATGGAGGTTGGCAGGTGGTGTGGTGGTTAATGGTGCTGGACTCCCACATGGCCAACTATGGTTCAAGTCCTGGACCTGGCAGCTTGCATTCTCACTTTCCCTTGCTCTCTCTCACTCTGAATCCTTATCAATAACCCATGACCATTGGTCAGCCACTAGGTCTGTCTTGGTTATGGGAGGAGTTGGAGAACAGGCAGTAGGAGATGGGAGGAGATAGGGGAAAGTCCAGAGCATCGGACAAGATTTATTTTGCCAAAGTTGGGGCTCAAAGCAAATGACGGTCATCTAGTGGGATTCTGGAAGGGCACCATAGGAAAAGTTGTGTTTTGGAGTCGGGTAAAGGAGAAACAAAGAAACCAACCTAAACTGTGTACAAATTGACTTGGAATCTTCTTTTGCAAAACCCACCTCTGACCTAACTTTCCCACTGTCAATACATCTAATCTCAATTACTGCCTTGAATAGAATAAAATACAATACATAGTAGATACTGTCATTTACTGGATAAAGACTTTGCTGGCTTGTAATTATTTAAAGCAGAAGTTATTTAGAAAATATTTTAAAAGTTGTTCATTGCAAATAATTTCAAAATGCAAAAGTTTATGACACTTTTGCATCAAAATCCTAGAGAAATATAAAATCAAAAATATTCCCTATTTTCTCCATAAATATTTGTTAAATAGAATAAAGCATTTAAAATTTCCTGTTTAACCTGATATATAACGCTTTAAAACTTAAAAAATATATATCTATGGAGGTTGGCAGGTGGTGTGGTGGTTAATGGTGCTGGACTCCCACATGGCCAACTATGGTTCAAGTCCTGGACCTGGCAGCTTGCATTCTCACTTTCCCTTGCTCTCTCTCACTCTGTCCCTCTCTGGTCAAAAAGAAAGAAAGAAAGCGAGAGAGAGAAAGTTAAATAAAAATTTAAAAATAATATTTATGAATACCTAAAGTGGCTTTGAGCACCCTTCTCTGTCCCCCCACCACACTCCGCTTTTCTTTCAAGGAATTCCACTGGAAGTGTTTGGTTGCTGATTGCAGAATCTAAGAAAAGCAGAATTTCCTGTATGCATAAGCAATTTCTTTTCATTATTAAGATAATTTCATGGGGAAGAGAGGCATAATCGTTAATTTAGGAATTGCTCTCTAGAATTATACTTAATCTACACTCAATATTTTTCTTGAAAAACCTTCCCTTCTCAACAAACACTTGCTACTGCTTTTTTTTTTTTTCTTTTCATGAAATTAAAACAAGACCAAAAATAAATCAACAGGTTTTGGGCTAAAAGGGGAACACTAAGTGGAATATGGGAAGGAAAGCGCTCACCATAAATAACCAAATCTTAAAACATGAAGTCATTCTTTCAGCAGAAGGCAATCTACTGAAAACTAAGACTTAGGGAAGCTAGAGTCTTGAAGGTTTCTCCTTGTCATCATACGTATGACTCAGCACTTGGAATATAACTATGTTTACTGTCTTTCAGACTGTGGGTGTCAAATAACTTTAGTGCCACCTAACTCTTTACTTGTGTGCCCAAGAAAACTTTGGGACAGTCATAGATTTCACCCACACAGATACCAAATCCAAAAAGCTTTCTCCTTTCCATTTGTTCCTGTCTTACCAAAGCCTGTTGGACCACCACTTACTTATTTTTGCTTTTGTCATATTGTCAAATGAATTTTGGTTATTGTTTATGTTGTAGAGCAATAAAATAAGCCATAAGTTCTCATCCCAAGCCTAGGGAGTAGACTACCTGCTACATCTTGTGAGACATCTTGTGCTCCAGCTGCTGGGAGTAGATTTTTGCCTAACATGGGAAAACTTTCCATTAATAATTCTCCTATGGACATTTAATAACCATCTATTGTATGCCTGAGGCCAACATGTTTAGCTCTTGCCAATTTTTAGAGAGAAACAATTTTTCATATAGCCATGTGTTTATTAGTCACCAATGCTCATAATAAAATGTATGAAATATTATCACTGAAAAAGTCCATAAATGTTTTGTTTTTCCTTTGGAAAGTTGTTTTTTGGTTTTGGTTTTGGTTTTGGGTTTTTTTTGTTTTTTGTTTGTTTGTTTGTTTGTTTTTGTTTTTTTGCTATAGGGCACGCGTGCTCACCAGAAAGACAGAGACAGAGAAACAGAAAGCAAGAGCTCACCCCCCCAGAGAGGATAGCCATGCCATAGGCCCTTCTCCATTCTCCTCTCAGGATCTTGGGCACGCAAGCACACACACCTGGCATGAGTTTAAGCCACCGGGTCTGGGACTCGAACCGCAGTCAGCTACATGGGAGTCCAGCAACATAACCATCACGCTAACTGCTGGTCCCAGCCGTAAATGTTTTCAATCACCACACTTTTATTTTGTAAATGAGGAAACCAAGGCTGAGAGATATTAAGTGAATTACCTAACCTTAGAGAGAGACCTAAACATAGAGCCAAAATGAAAATGAGGAGCTGCTTGCTATAGTGAACACTGTGTAGGCTTCAAATCCATCCTCTTATATGGTCTTCAGCCATGGCCTGCTTCTCTGTCCTACAAGGACATTGGTATTCTCATCAGTGAAGAACCTAAGTAGTGTTTATTTTGTGTCAGGCACTAGTATTAACAAGGTACATGTAATTGTAATGGTAATCATTTGTTTGTTTTGGCAAGAGTGTTGTGAGCTTGCCAAAGAGGGACAGAGAGAGAGGAAAAGCACCCCTCCCTCCCCCACCCCGCCACCATAGGGAACAGTCACACCACAGTCCCTTCTCCTCCATCTCTTTCTCTTTTTTGGGATTTTGGGCACACACGCACACACAGCCCAGCATGTTTTTCAAGCCGTGGGGTCCGGGACTCAAACTTCAATGTTGGCCCTGTGGGATTCAGCTGCCTTAACTACTGGGTCACGGAGCCAGCCTGCATGTAACCTTTAATCCTCAGAATAACTCGTAAGTTTTTTTTCTTTTTTTTTTTCTTAAGGTTTTTGTCATGGGGTGGGTGCTCTCACTGGAAAGAGACAGAGACAGTGAAAAAAAGTGAAAAATCACCCTGTAGGGAGATGGCCATGCTACAACCCCTTCTCCTCCATTCTCCTGGAATTTGGGGCATGCATGCACTCTCCCAGCATGATTTTTTCAAGCCACCCAGTCCAGGACTCCAACTGTAGTCAGCTATGTTGGAGTCCAGCATTTTAACCACTATGCCACCATGCCTTCTGGCTTCAGTTTTTGACTTTCTGTTTTGTTTTCTTTGTTTTGACAAATGGGGAAGTTGAGTTACAAAATTATTAAGTAATATTTGGCCAGCTAGTGGCAGGGGGGTTTAAGGCAACTTCATTTCACATGGTCAATTGCCAGGTTCCATTCCAGAACTGAAGGCTTGGAAAACACACTATGTGTGTGTGCATGCATGCCCAAAATCCGGAAAGAAAAATGGAGAAGAGATTTCAGCGTGGACACCCTCCCAAAGAGTACTTTTTCACTTCTCCCCCTCCCCATCTCCCAGCAAGGCTTTTAATTTATTTTTAAACTTGCACCCTATAGCAAGTTTAAAGATAAATAAATAAATAATAAGTAACATGTTCAAGGCAGCTAGCAAATAGTCAAACTGGTCTTAAATGGGATAGTATATAGAAAATGCCTGTCATACAGGTTGTCAATAAAAATAGCACTAATGGCAGTTCCTTTCCTTAAGCCACAGGTATTCCAAATCTTGATCCAATCTCCTGCTAAGACATTTTGATCTGACCTCTGAGTTCACATATTTCTTCGATTAGATTCTCGAACTTTGGTGCATTTTAAGTAGTTTATGTGAATGTAAGGAGTGCTGAATGCACCTCTAATCTAATCTTATCTGTTGCTAACAATAGTTGCAAACACTGAGAAGCTAACCAAAACTTAAGCAAAGACAGTAAGTTTACTACTACAAATAAAAAACTAATTCAGAGTTTCTAAAAGATTAACACCGCTGTCCAGGAAAATCTTAAAACAAATCCTGAACCATCGTGGACTAATTACTATGGGAACTTAAGCTTAGAACAGCTCATTCAGGAGGTTTCCAACTGCTCGTTCCATGAATTCTTAACAGCAGAGTTATAGACATCTAAAAATATCCAACAGAACATCTTCCCCCGTCAGGGATTCTCAAAGAGTTAGGATCAAGGATGAGGTGAGAATATATGATCCTTGAAAAGATGAAATAAAAATACGAAATATATTTTTAAATGGGCACTTTAAATTTTATTTCTTCTTTATAAGAATCTGGGAAAGTATTCTTAACATAAATGTTTAAAGCATCAATATAAAGTGGCACCAAAAAACTTACTTTGATTTGAACATTTTGAGTGAAAAATGTATGTAGTACCTCCCAAGACAGGTATTCATTTTATCCTTAGGACAGGGCAACACAGAAAATACATTTTTGTAAATGTCGGTGATGCAAACAGATGTTGTTTCTGGAACATAGCCTCCTATTTAATAGCAGCAGGGAGGTTGTGGGTAAGCAGAAATGTCCCAAGAAAATCATGCAGAGAACATGAATAAGTATTATATTCTTCTGTGGGAGCTGAGACAAAGTGGATAGTTGGTTTGCTCAGAATGAAGGAGTTACAATTGCAGTAAAAGAGATGACGAGCTGAAGGTAAACAGCCAAGAAACTAGACATTTGTTCTGTTTCCCAAATGAATGCCTGCAGTATAACCAGGAAATGGCTTAAGGCTCGCAGTAAGTACTTATCAAAAACTTGAACACTATTCTAATATTGTGATGTGATGTTTTTAAAAAAATTATTTACTCAGTTTTATTTATTATTATCATTTTTTAGTTTGACCCGAGAGAGACAGAGAAGGAAAGAGAAAGCAAGCTACTAGGTCCAGGACACGAACCATGGTTGGCCATGTGGGAGTCCAGCACCTTAACCACTATCCCACCTGCCAGCCCTAATATTGTAATGTGATTTAAAAAAAAAAAAAAAAAAAAATTAATTTAAAATGCGGGCAGGGGGGGTAGTTACAATTGCAGTAAAAGAGATGACGAGCTGAAGGTAAACAGCCAAGAAACTAGACATTTGTTCTGTTTCCCAAATGAATGCCTGCAGTATAACCAGGAAATGGCTTAAGGCTCGCAGTAAGTACTTATCAAAAACTTGAACACTATTCTAATATTGTGATGTGATGTTTTTAAAAAAATTATTTACTCAGTTTTATTTATTATTATCATTTTTTAGTTTGACCCGAGAGAGACAGAGAAGGAAAGAGAAAGCAAGCTACTAGGTCCAGGACACGAACCATGGTTGGCCATGTGGGAGTCCAGCACCTTAACCACTATCCCACCTGCCAGCCCTAATATTGTAATGTGATTTAAAAAAAAAAAAAAAAAAAGAATTAATCTTAAGTGCTGGCAGATGGCATGGTAGATAAGGAGCTGGACTCCCATATAGCCAACTGCTGTTTGTGTCCCAGACCTCATGGCTTTTTTTCCCTCACTTTCCCTTTCTCTATCTCTCTCAAATTTTAAAATAATGATAACAAGGAACCAGCAGGTGACATGGTGGTTAAGGCGCTGGACACTCCCACATGGCTGACCATGGTTCATAATTAACTCCACAGTTTTTATGCGGTTTGAACAGTTGTCATGACTGACTGTGGTTCAGGTCCCGAAAATGGTGGTTTGCTTTCTCACACTACCTCTCTCTGGTCAAATTTAAAAATAATAATAATAACAAATAAAATTAAATAAATAAAATAATTCTTTGAATAATTCATCTGAGCAGTGAAAATATAGCAACAATATATGGACAGAATTTATATTTTTATATGATTTAGCTTTCAAATGAGGATATATATCTTAATTCAGCAGCCTTGAAAATGCTGTTAGCCAAACTATAGACATTGACCTAATTTCTGCCAGGCCAAGAGGAAGCCATTTCACTCACAGGAGTACCGGCAAGAGAGTAACAGCTGTTGTTCCCTCAGCAAATACCTTGGCCTCAAGAGTGAGTTTCCTTTAATTCCTCCTCTGTAAGCAAAATGATCATATGAAGCCTGAAAATGAAAAACAGAAAAGTAGAGAATCTTCGTTCTGTTATCCTTGGGTTCCAAATTGAAGTTCATTTTGGGAAGAACTCATGAGGGAGGTATAAATAAGACAGAAAAAGAAATAGTTTAATGTATATCCACTTAGAAGAAACTTTACAATTTAATGGAAAGTCTATTGTTTTAAAATTTATCTAAACCGCACTATAAATACATAATCCCATTCCCTTCCTACCTAACTCTTTTTTAAAAGAATTGTTTTATTTAACTTTATTTATTTTATTTATTTATTGTAATTTGACCAGAGAGGGACAAAGAGAGAGAGAGAGAAAGAAAGTGAGAGCAAGCCACCAGGTCCGAGGCTAGAACCACAATTGGCCATGTGAGAGTCCAGGACCCTCAACCGCCAAGCCACCTGCCAGCTTCTCCTGCCTAACTCTTAACCCTGGCCAACTTTCTGAAAACTGAAGCAATGTGACATGTGATAAGAATCTAGAAACTGGTGTGAGGGCATCTAAAAATATTTTTTTAAGTAAATTTAAAGTAGTGTGTATTCCAAGAATGTCTTTCAAAAGTCACATGTGGAACAGGACAATTTCTTCTGAGCATGTGCTCTTCACTAGCCACCTGGTCTTATAGATTTGAAATTGAGCAAAATACTCTCCTCACAAAAATGACCCTCCTCAAGTGAGCAACTTGGAATTCCAGTTTACTTACCCACCACACAATTTTTGTTCTTGCTGTTGCACTAAGGGAAAACCAAATTTTCCCCAAGTTAATGATAGCTAAAGCAAATATTTTAAAAGCTATATTCTACTATGTATAGTGTGTATATATATATATATATATATATATATATAATAATGGTCTACCAAAAGATACTCACATCTTAACCCTGCAGATAGTCAGTGATACTTTATGTATGATGGGGAAGAGGAGTTTCAGATATGATCAAGTTAAGTATCTTAGAGAGAGATTGTCCTGAATGATTGCTATTAATCTAAATGCAATCATTTTAAAAGAGGTAAGTTAGGGACCAGCCGTTGGCGTAATGGCTAAATCAATTGCCTCGAACAT
>NW_006159882.1:407355-470686 GCF_000334495.1 Tupaia belangeri chinensis
TGGGAAAAAAAAAAAAAAAAAAAAAAAAAAAAAAAAAAAACCTCCCCAAAAAGAAAGAAAAGAAATAAGCAATATGGAGATTGCATACACACTAAAGAATAGAAGAGAAGGTGGTGACCACGGACACAGAGATTGGAGTAATGCAGACACACCCAAGAAATGGCAGCAGGTACTGCAAACTGGAAGAAACACAGACTAAATTCTCCCCTATAGTCGAAGGAGGGAGTGCAGCCCTGAGAACCCCTTGATTTCAGCCTTGTGGTGCTGATTTTAGACTTCTGGCCTCCAGAACTGTAAGTCAATATTTTCTGTCATTTGAACCACCACGTTTGTGGCAATTTGTTGTAGCAGCAATAGGAAACCACTACAGCATTCTCTGTTTATTTCTCTTTGGCATTCATGTTAATCTGCATTTCTAGGACTAGGCATCATTGACATTTATAGAATGTTTTGCACTCAGAATGCCAAGCAATTCACCACCATGTAAATAGGCCTAGTTTTCGACCCTGTAAAACATTGAAGCAATACCAAACCAGACCCTTGTATAATTTTAGATATGCCTGAACCATTTTTTTCCATTTTGAACACCCTAATAAGTACAGAAATACCAAAACAAGTTGAAAAACTTATAGCAGAATTTAAATATTTACAATTACCCAACTAATTCTTCGCAGAAGAAATATATCCATAACTGCCCCTGTGGCCTCACTTAGATAGACGAGAAAAATCTGTAACGTGGAGTTTCTGGTAGACAGACGGCTACACAGAAATCCTTCAAATTTACTTATTTCTCAGCCTCTAGAAGAATCATCTTCAGCAAGTGGCCTTCAGCAGTTAGCTCCTTCGAGGTCATACCTTTGTTGGGCTAGTCCTTATATCCCTAGTCCATTATATCCCTGCCTGTGGTCCAGCTAGATAATTGAGAAATAACTGGATTAGATGTCTATGCTCCCTATAGGATATGATGACACTTTGTGGGGACTGAATCACCACCTCACTTCTCCCTCTGCCCAATCCTGCTTGTGCCCTCTTCCTTTGACAAGTGTTAATCCTAATAAGTAACTGGCATATCCAGCTTCTGTCTCAACATTTACTTAAGGAAAACCCAATTTGCATCAGAACACTTCAAACATTGTTAAAGCCCAAGAAACAAAAGTTCTCCACTTTCACCGAGTTTTAAATTCATTCTTCCTCTTTGTTTAGGTTTCTCCACATGGATTCTCCATTTCTGTCCAGTTCAAATAAAAAACATTCCCCACTTAATATATACCAAGTGTCCGCACTCTATGACTGAAACTGATTGACTAAAAGATATAGAAACACAGTAAATGGATGTAAATACCAGATATAGTGTGTGTGAAAGAGGAGGGTCTGAGGAAGGACGTTTAGAAGAAAAATAGGGAGGCAAAGCATTAACGGCACAAAGAAATGTGGAATTATCTGTTGAAGATATTTTGTAGTTGTATCAACCGTACTAGGGAGAAATGTTCACATGTTGAAATATCCACTTTTTAAAGCTAATAATAATGTGATTGAATGTATAAAAGAAAATGAAATGAAAAAATAAAAAATAAATTTAAAAAAGTTTTAAAAAAAGAAAATGTATGGATTAGTCCATGGATGTAGAACATTCAGTATATTTACTAGGTCAATAGATATTTAGCCTGATGGTAGGTCTTCTAACCTAAAACCAGGACATTTTGTGGTACTGTAGTCAAAGAAGCACCAACTTCAATGAACAATTACAGTACTGTGTATTAAAAGGACCAAAGAAACAGTATTATGGGAAATACATAGAAAAATATTTGTAAATGCCATTCCTTACTATCTTATATATTAAAGTTACTGTCCATTGGGCCAGCCCTGTGATAGGGTGGTTAAAGTATCTGGATCCCACATGGCTGACTGTGTGGTTCGAGTCCCAAGCCCAGCAGCTTGAAAAACATGCTAGGTATGTGTGCATACGTGCCAAAAGTCTTGAGAAGAAAGTGAAGAAGGACTTGTGGCATGGTTTTCTTCCCTGGGGTGGTGCTGAGGGGTGCTTTCTCTCTCCCTCTCAGTCTATCCAAGAAGCACATGCACTTACACTAGATTAAACAACAACAGAAAAATATTACTGTCCATTCTACCCACCCATTATTTGTCAATGCCAATTATGTTGCTTCCTGAAGCTTCTTTTTCAAAAAATGAAAGGTGAATTGAGAATTTGAGAGCTAATAAAAGTATTTTAAAAGAAAAACAAAATTCCCTAGAGCTGGCAGCCTTAACAGTCTACTCTGTATATATAAGGAGACGAGACTTTGACCACTGCAAGGAGACCTTCAAAAAGTTCATGGAGGGGCCAGCAGGTGGCATGGTGGTTAAGGCACTGGACTGTCACATGGCCAACCACAGTTTGAGTTCCATACCTGGCAGCTGACTTTCTCACTTTCTGTCTCCCTTTCTCTCTGTTTGTCTCTGGTAAGTGCACAAGGCATATAGCAAATTTTAAAAGAAAATAAAAATAAGACAAATAATTATTTTTAATAGCCAAAATATCTTTATTCTTAATAGTGCATATTTAAAGCAATGCAAATAGCCATAAATAAATTGTGATTTACTTGTACACTGTCAAATTACTCAACCATGCACATAATGAACTATTTATTCTCAGAGAAATTGGACAAAAGAGGCAGACATCAACATATACATATACATTAGGGTTTCTTTAATTTTGTGATGTTCAGGAACTGGTGAAACTGATTTATGTTTATAGAAATCAAAATAGAATGCTTATATTCATGGGAGGTAGATATTGATTAAAAAGTTATAAAGGGTATTTTTAAATTTTATTTATTAAATTTTTATTTTCTTTGGAGAGGATTTTGCTTGAAAGCACATGAGCATGCATGCCCAACATCCCAAGTGGAGAATGGGGGAGAAGGAATTGTGGTCTGGCTACCCAACCTGGAGGGGTGATTTCTTGCTTTCTATCTCTCTGTCTCTGTCTCTATGGAGAGTGCATGCACCCTATAACAAAAAAACTCTCTTAAAGATGACTTCATGGGGGTACCAGCAATTAGTGTAATGGCTATGTCGCTGGACTCCCATGTAGTCGGCTGCAGTTCAAGTCCCAGACCCGGTGGCTTAAACTCACGCCAGGTGCATGTGCGTGTGTGCCCAAGATCCCAAGAGGAGAATGGAGGAGAAGGGATTGCAGCATGACCATCCCCTCTGGGGGGTGATTTCCCACTTTCTGTCTCTCCGTCTCTCTCTGTCTCTCTGGCGAGTGCATGCGCCCTATAGCAAAATCTTCTCAAAAAAAAGAAAAAAAAAAGATGGGTTCATGGAAATTCATATTATACAAAAAGTGCATGGATTTCAAAAAACTTTGGCACCAAAATAAACTTGTACCTTAATTCCACTTTCTGTAAACTTTCAAAGTACTCTCATGGTTTAGGAACACGAACTGCCAAAGTCCTCCTTATAGGTTTCCTTTCAGGGTTTTTTTCCCCTTTTTTTCTTTTGTCAAATATTTATGTATTTTATTATTTGTGCATTCGTCAGACAGATAGAGAGAGACAGAGAGACAGAAAGCGAGAAATCACCCCCCAGAGGGGATGGCCATGCTACAGTCCCTTCTCAGAACTCCATTTTCCTCTCGGGATCTTGGACACGCGTGCACACATGCCCGGTGTGAGTTTTAAGCCACCGGGTCTGGGACATGAACCGCAGTTGACTACGTGGGAGTCCAGCGACATAGCCATTACGCCAACTGCTGGTCCCAAAAGGAGCAGTTTCTATGAAGCTCTTATCCATTGTCATGGGAGAACTAGGCTGGTGTTACTAGATATTCTGAAGTTTCTAAATAAATTGGAAATCTTGGATGTTTATATAAAAATAAATTCTTTATAAACTTTAAGAAATTATTAGCAACCAACTGTTTTGAAAAACAAACAACAAGGGACTAGCAGATGGTATAATAGTTACGTCACTGGCTCCCACATAGTCAACTGTAGCTTGACTCCTAGACCCAGTAGCTTAAAACTCACTCCAGGCATGTGTGTGTGCGTGCCCAAGATCCCGAGAGGAGAATGAAGGAGAATGGATTGCAGTGTGGCCATCCCCTCTGGGGGGAGATTTCTTGCTTTCTGTCTGTGTCTCTGTCTTTATGGCAAGAGCGCGCGCCCTATAGCAAAAACCTCTCCCCAAAAAAATAAATAAATACGTAAATAAAAATTTTAAAAAATAAAAAAACCTCACACCGGGCATGTGTGTGTGTGTGCCCAAAATCCCAAGAGGAGAATGGAGGGAAAGGAATTGCTGTGTGGCCATCCCCACTGAGGGGTGATTTCTAGCTATCTGTCTCTCTGTTTACCTCTGTCTCTCCGGCAAGCTCATGCGCCCTATAACAAAAACTTCTGTCTTAAAAAAAAATCTGTGCCAGTCTGATACAAAATATTTGGATGTTGAAGCTGGCCTCTAGGCTTCTAATTTACCATCTCTAATTTAGGTCCTTTGCATCCTTAAGCTGTTTCCTTAAGCCTTAGCTTTCTCACTCTCCATCCCTGATTGTCCTCACTTTTTCTTTTTCTCCTCCTCTCTCGCATCGTTTTCTTCCCCCGACTGACTTCTGCCAGTCTGCTGTGTCACTGAGTAATCGGAGGATAATGTGAGAACAGGCTGTGGATTTGTCTAGAATATCAGATGATTTAACAAACAGAATTATCTAATAATTATCTGAGGGCACTAAATATTATCTTAATGATCTAAAATAGTTATCAAGCCTCCCCACTTGGGATTATTAAATTGCAACATCTGTCTTCAGGAAGCATTTCTCTTGCATGTTATATTTGCAAAACATTTACAACTGCTTTTAGTTATATCTCATATTCTATGACCCTGCTGTGTCACTGAGCAGTTGGAGGGTAATGTGAGAACTAATCAGGCTATGAATTTGTCTGGAGTATCAGATGATTTAACAAACTGAGAATTGTCTAATAATTATCCTAGGGCACTAAACATTATCCTAATGATCTAAAATAGTTATTAAACCTCCCCACTTAAGATTATTAAATTGAAACATCTGTCTTCAGGAAGCATTTCTATTCCATTTAATATTTGCAAAACATTTACAACTGCTTTTAGGTATATCTCATACCCTATGTTTTCTTCCTTATTTAATGGCTGAAAACATGAGGCATGGAATCCTGGAAGGTAACTTGAGTCCTTCATGGTGTGAGAAGACATTAGACCTAAGCAAGCTTCCTGGATGACAGGCTGCTGCTTATCCAACTGTGACACGTTCTCTCCAGCCCTTGTTTGCTTTATTAGCTAATTACCAGGCTGCATATTCAACCCAGGTTCCAACTATATTAAGGGCTATTTACTAGCTAAAATCAATACCCTTTCGATTAGCCACCTGGCGTGGCTTTTGGTAACTAAGCATTATTTGGGCTTCACTGCTTTTACTCCATCAGGAGATGAGAAAGTGCTTTGTTTTGATTTTTTACACTTGGTGGCCACTACTCTTAGCAGTAGGGGATAAAGGGTAGTAGAGACTGGCTGTACCATGACAGAAACTAAGATCGAAAAAATGAAACAAGAAAAGGGAGAGGGAAAAATGGAATGATGAAAGTGATTTTACTGTTTGTTGTTGTTTTTAGTTTGCCAGAAAGAACAAATGTTCCCCCAAAAAAGAGGTAAAGTAAGAAAGTACCCCCAGGGAACCAGCAGTTAGCGTAATGGCTATGTCGCTGGACTCCCACGTGGTCGACCGCGGTTCGTGTCCCGGACCCGGTGGCTTAAAACTCAAATCTCTCCAAAAAAAAAAAGAAAGTACCCCCAGCCCAAAGGGTGATAGCCACACTGCAATCCTTTCTCCTCCATTTCTACACGTGAACAGGCACGCAGCATGTTTTTCAGCCACTGGTCCAGGACTGGAACCACACCGTTGGCCATGTGGTTCCACCCACCTTAACCACCATGTCACTGGGTAGTCTAGTTTTACTATTTGACAATTATTTGGGATTTAGATAAATCTCTTTAGCTGTAAGTCTGATTGTTCAGCACTGTATTAGCCCTAACTATACAAGTAATAAAATGTATTCTCCAACTTAGTCAAGTTGAAAAGAGGAACATTGAAACAATGATTATTATAAAAGAATAGAAAGAGCAAAAAGTAATTGTAGAACAGGGTTTTGAGATACCATGGCAAAAGAAATGATTCATTCTTTGAGGAAGGAAAAAATGTCATAAAACCCTTTTTGCTAGTATTAGTAGTGGTGATGGTAATAAAGCCAATCAAAAGGCAAATGCATTATTTTATTATAGAACTAATTCATGTTCATTTTTGAAACATGATAATATATAGACAAAAGGGGGACCCCTAAATCCCACTAGCTGAGTCACAATTAACCACTCCTAGTAGTTTGCTATGAACTATTTTTTCAGAATTATTTATTTAATTTTATTTATTTCATTTATTTTAATTTGACCAGAGAAAGAGGGAGAAAAAATGAGAAAGCAAGCCACCAGGTCCAGGACTCGAATTATTGTGGGCCATGTGGAAGTGTCCAGTGCGTTAGCCACCATGCCACCTGCTGGCCCCCTGCTATGAACGTTTTAAGACTTTTTAGGATATATGTACACAAAATAAGAAAAAAAAAAAACAGTATGAAAACACGGGCTTTGAATCAGATCATCAAAATCAGGTCTTGTCACCTGCTACCTTCATGACTTCGGGCAATCTGCTTAATCTCTCTAAGCATCAGTTTCCTCATCTATAATATATGATATCTACCTCAGTGGGTTGTTATAAAGATAAGTGAGGTGATACAAGTAGAGTTCTTAGGACAATCCTTGGAGCATATAAAGTGCTCAACATATTCATTTATCCAATAAATGTTTATTAAAAACACTCTATTCTAAGCACTTCAACCACATTGGTGAACTAATATATGGCATTTATTTTTAATATTATCACTATTGTCAGTGGAATGTTCTATAAATCCTTCCTTCTAATAAAATATTGAGAACATCTTTCTGTGATAAGTGCAAATCCATATCACTGTTTTTACTAGCTGCATAGTACTTTGAGGGAAAGATATACCCTAATTTATTCAGCTAATCAGCCATTCAAGGACCTATAAGAACGGCTTCCCATTATAGACAGCAGTTGAATACCTTTGTAACCTAATCAAATTGACACATTTTGCTTTTTGTTTTTGAAGTTTTTGCTCTAGGGCATGTGCATTCACCAGAGACAGGAAGAATGAGAGGAAAAATGAGACATCATCTCCCAGTGGGGATGGCCACACTGCAATCCCATCTCCTCCTGTCTCTTCTCAGGATTTGGGGCACGTACCTGATAAGTTTTCCAAGCCCCTGAGTTTGAAATTCAAACCACATAGTCAGCCATGTAGGATCCCACTGCCTGAACTTCTACACTGCATAGCTGGCCCAAGGTATTGAGTGAATAGATTAGAAGGACCAGTAGGGTTTTGTTTTGTATGTTTTAAGAATTACTGGGGACCAGCAGGTGGCATGATTGTTAAGGCGCTGGACACTCCCACATGGCCGACCAGGGTTCAAGTCCTGAATCTGGTGACTTGCTTTCTCACTTCCTCTCTCTATCACCCTCTGTCTCTCTCTGCTCAAACTAAAAAATAAATTAATGAATAAATAAAATAAATAATTATGTTTTTAAAAAAGAATTATTTACTTATTTATTTATTATCATTGTTTTTCAATTTGACCAGCAAGAAACAGAGAGAGAGAAAGTGAGAAAGCAAGCCGCTAATCTGAGACTTGAACTGTGGTTGGCTATGTGGGTATCCAGTACCTTTAAACACCAAACCACCTGCCAGCCCTGGGGCTGGTAGCTTTAATGAGAACTTTGTGGGTAATCTAAAATAAAAGATAAAGATTTTTTTTTCTTTCAGCTCCCTAGAAACTCTAGAGTTGGAGAATGTGAAATGTTAACATTCACATTTTCATAATTCACACACCAGACAGACAGAATTTTCAAGTAAGGCAAGCAACTATTACCTCTTAGTGTATTCTTCTAAAACCTACTCAACCCATTCTCCATCTCCAGGAGAAGTACAGACCCATAGGAAAGTTGTTTCTGTTGTTTTAATTTTATGTGTGTAAAAATAACCTGGAATGATTGTGTAGAATATTTACTTCTGGCAGCCAGTGGCACAGTGGTTAAAGCAGCTGGATCCCACAGGGTGGACTTCACAGTTCAAGTCTTGGACCCAGAAGCTTGAAAAACATGCCAGATGCTTTTGTGTGTATGCCCAAAATCTCCAAGAGGAGAATGGAGGAGAAAGGATTGCAACATGGTCATCCTCCTGAGGGATGATTTCTCATTTTCCCTCTCTCTCACTGTCTGGTGAGTGCATGTACCCTACAGCAAAAATATTAAAAATTTTTAAAAATTAAAACAAAAGATTCTACAAACTTAATTCTAAAAGTACAGGGCACATCTGTATAGATTTTGACTCTATAAAGCAGGTTACTAACTAAGAATCTGAGTTCTAATGAATACCCCCAGCCAATTCAGATGTTGCCAGTCCTCAGACTATACCATGTTGAACAACTTGTTCTAGACCCTTATTGATCAAAGACTGGTTTCTGTGTAACAAAGGTGTCACCTGGGAGCTTATTAAAAATGCAGAATCTCAGACCTCTCTGTAGATCTATTATACAGAATCTGCAGTTTGAAAGTTTCCTGGATGATTTGGATACATGTTAAATTTGGATAAATCCTACTCTGTGGGCTAATAAATAATTTGTCCATAGATAATCCAAGAGTAGATCCAACATGGAAAAAAACTCCATGAAAAGTAGAAGTCTTATATCCACTTTTTAAAATAGGGACCTAAAATCCATAGAATACTACATAATGAGAATATGCACCAAGAGGTCTTGCATCTCAAATACATTCCAACATCACTTGAGTAATCTGGAGGGGAGAAAAATCCCTAAAGATAAACCTCTGGCATATAAAACTCCTTCACTAATATTCCAGGCATTATAATGAGGGAAAATGAGATCTGAATGATCTATTAAAAGTTCTTTAGTTATCCCCTTCAGCTTGCACATCAATTTTTAACTCTTTTCTACATAAAAATGACTTAATAGGAGTTTTGCAGGAGAATTATTTAAACAGCTCGAAGTATGATCAATAGATACTAAATGAAATAAAATTAATTTGGTTTTATATTTCTTACCAGTTTCTATTGACCAACTTTTTAAATTGTAAAATTATGCAGCTAAAACAAAGCAAATAGGGGAAATCATGAGCTTTCATGTACCACTACTAGTTGATATTTTAAGTGGAGCAACATTGGTAGAAATAAATATTGAGTTACAAATTTCATTGTATTAGTCTCTTAGAGAAATCTGGTTGAAGATAACTACCTTGGAATCAAATCTGAGCATTTGTTAGGATGTCAGATGGTTCATTAAGTAGTTAAATAATTTCTTCAGATATGTATAATGAGATTTTCCAATAAACCCAGTAGGAGAAATACATACTGAACCAAGTGATGCTTTTGCATCCTGTAATTTAATATACTTAGATAAAAGTTTCAAAGTTTGTTAGAACTTAAAAAAAAAAAATCTAACATGCTAGAGAACAAGGTTGTGAGAAAGTAAGGGCTTGTTGCGGTGCGGCCATTTCTCCCGTTTTCAGACTCTGCGCTCTCGCAGGGCTTCCAGCAGCGCCATGCTGGGACAGAGCATCCGGAAGTTCACGTCCTGTAGGAGCCACTATGAGGAGGGCCTGGGGAAGACTGCCATTTTCAGTGGAAAACAAGTGACGATTACTCGTTATGATGACTTTGTACTTTGGATCTGGATTTGCTGCACCTTTCTTTATAGTAAGACACCAACTACTTAAGAAATAAGGATGTTTTAATTCATCCATTTAATAGATTTGAAGAACATTTTAAGAGGCACAGTCACAATCTCTGGAAAATGGATAACTCTTAAACTCATAACATACTAAATATATTTGTAAATAAACTTACGACCTGAATGCGTAATGCCTCTTTTCTGAAATAAAGATATGATTAATTGAACATGTCCTTACTTTAATTTTTGGGTAATATTACCAAATTAGTTTCTTCATGAGGAATTGTGTAGATTTATCTGTTTTTATGGTCATAAATTCCAAGAATTTATTTTTGACTCCTGTGTCAGGACCTTGTTGGGTGTGTGTTATAAAAGAGAAATGCAAATTTGACTTCAGTTCTGTAATTTTGTGTGTGTGGGCGTTTTTTTTTTTTTTTTCCTGGCTATAGGGCTCATGTGCTTGCCAGAAAGAGAGACAGAAAATGAGAAATCAACCCCCCCTAGGGGGCGTTGTCATGCCACAATCCTTTCTCCATTTTCTTCTCAGCATCTTGGGCCCACATGCACACTTGCCCAGCATGAGTTTAAGCCACCAGGTCCAGGATTTGAACTCCATGGGAGCCCAGCAACATAGTCATTATGCCAACTGCTGGTCCTAGGGGTCCTGTCATTTTTAATTTAAAGGGAGAAAAAAATACTCTTAGTCTTTTCCTGTGAAGGAATAAATTTTTTTTTCTCTGTTAGTGGTAGATCATGAGAAAAGCCAATATTGTATACACATCAAATTTCTGATTAATTACTTAGGAACTTCATTTTTTCCCTGTAGGTGTATAACCTGAAATTTTTGCCTCAATAAATGTACTAGTCATCCGTATTAATCTTGTTTAGACTAATAAAAGTAAAACATTTAAAATGTAAAAAAAAAAAAATCTAACTTTATGGATTCAATGTCTAAGTTTCATTTTAAATAAGACAATGCTTCATTTGATTTATTTTTTTAAAAAAATTAAAAAACAGAATTAACTATAGAGCACTTATAAGTGTTTGATTGGTACCCAAAATTATATGACGTTATGCCCATTTTACTATGAAAATACTTGGGTAAAATGGCAAAGGATCAATTTACTTTTCTTGTAAATGCAAATTTAAATGCAAGACCTCTGCCTATTTAAACTTGACCTTGTTGATAATGAAGAGGATAGTGATAATCAAAGAACACAAAAGAGGTAAAAAGGAAGAAAAGCAGAAGGAAAACTGAGAAATAGAAGTCCAGACAAGACCTGTCAGGAAGGAGGCTTTATATCACCCAGAAGTATAAATTGAAAGACAACAGCGACAACATGAAAAAGAACTGGAGTGCTGAATCTTTTCTCCTTAAGACTAGAAAGAAATGCTATTTTTTAAATGACACTAAGCTTTATTATCAACTATATAATACTACAGAGTCTATTTGGCTGGTTGGGGAAAACGGGTCTCTGTAGAAATCTCTTAGTTGCCGTCACACGATTTATGACAATATTATTTCTCAAACTTGTAATATTTATACATGTATCTCTATTTTTGGCCCTTTTTTTTTTTTAATTTGCTAGAGTGCATGTACAATCACTGGAAAGAGACAGAAAAAGAGAGAGCGAGAAAGTGAGAAAGCACCCTCTAAGGGGAATGGTCGCCCCCTAATTCATTCCCCCTTTCTCCCTTTGAAATTTGGGCACACACGTGTGCATGCATGCACACACACACACGAAGTGTTTTTCAAGCTGCCAGGTCCAGGAATCCAACTGCATAGTCAGCAGTGTGGGCTGCCTTAACCACCTTGCAACCAGGCTGGCCTGGTCCTTTCTTATCAATGCAGCATTTCTCTTCTAATCAGCCTGCTTAAAAAAAAAAAATCTCTCTAAGAAGTAATTCCCATGGGGAACCATCAGGAGGTGTGGTGGTTAAGGGTGCTGGACTCCCACATGGATGACTGTGGTGGTAGTCCCAGACCTGGCAGCTTGCTTTCTCACTTTCATTCTCTCTCTCTCTGTCCCGCTGGTCAAATTTAAGTAAATAAATAAATAAAGTTAAATAAAATAATTCTTAAAAAAAAGTCCATGGATTAGACTTTAATATAAACAAATGAAAAATTTAAGTGTCAAATATAAATAAATAAAATAAAAATTTTTAATTTCTATATGCTTCCTAAAAACATCTCATGGACCAACAGGTTTTGGAAAATCCTATAATACTGGGATCTTAAATATTTGACAAGCTAAGGGATAAACCAATTTATTTTTAGCAGTTTGCTTAGAAACTTGATACACAAGTTACAAATGGAAATTATTACCTTCATTAAGTCTTTGCCCTAAATCATCAATTCAACCATAATTTTTATCTTGTGTCAAATGTTTATCTTATACAAAGTCTCAGTTTATAATTTATTTTTGATATGAATCAAATAATATTTTATAACTTTTCAGTAATCCTTTTTCATTAGTCACTCACTGTGCAAAGAATGAGATAAAAGAAAAAGCAGAAAAGGCTCCAGTCCAGATTCTTCTGAGTAAAACTGATCAATTCACTCTTCAATGAATACCTACAATATAAGAGGCATTCTGCTAGTTTCTGAAAGTACAAAAATAAATAACACAACCCTGAATTCAAATTTCTTAATATCAGGTAGTTAAACAAATAAATGAAATCCCATATGATAAATGTTCCAAGGGTATTTGTCAGTGCCACAAAAGCACAGAGAAGCTAGTGACCAAGAGTGCCTGAGGACAGCGAGGGTGAGGTTTCAGTGGGCATAGGCAGAGCTCTACTCAGGGATTTGGAACCTTAATAGGCATCAGATTTTTTTTTTTTAATTTGCTATAGTGTACATGTACATTGTGGCGTGCCCCTGCCCTTTGGGCACAATCCGTTCCCCTCTGTTCTTTCTCCCCTCAGGATTTTATGCATTCACACATGCAACCAGTATATCTTTCAAGCTGCCAGATCTGGGACTTGAACAGCCATCAGCCATGTGGAAATCCACCATCTTAACCACCAAATCACCTGCTGGTCACAATATCCCCCATTTTTAATTATAAATGGCATTGATATAATAATAATCATTTAAAAAGTAGGCATTCGTTAAAGTAATGCTAATACTAATGCCTTTGAAAATTTTGTAGAATCCATCCACTTCAAATATATAAAGTTGATTTTTTTAAATATATTTCACCAATAGTGTGATATTGTTAAAGCCACTGAAATGTCACAGAACTACAGAGCAAGAAGTAACTTGAGATCAATGGGTTTACACCTTTTCCATAAAGTATATAAATATCTAAGCTATTCAGGAGCTACCTGTTTCTCAGGATAGAAGCACATTTAGATATATCGAAAAGAAGCATTACAATACTTTCAGATAAGAGACCTACTCTTCAAAGTTTAATGTGAATGTATATTTGAGTTCATGTTGATACTCTCTTCTTGTTCTTTAGCATCAATTATCACAGAACTGTAAGAGCTTTCAATTTATGTAAAATTTGAGGAATAAGAAATAAGTTGGTAGTCAATTGTATGCTATTTATGTTCAACCAAAAATAGCCTGCTTTAAAACATCAATTTTAATAGCAGTCTCACTCAGAATACTAACATGAGAATAGACTGAAGACGTATGTCCTCTCTATTTGTATTTCAATTTTTAAATGTAACAGCAAGAATGACATTAAGACCTTCCCCTTCAATTATAAGGAAAATCAAACTTTGTCCCCAAGTGATTTGTACATTTGCATCAAATCTTTTTAAAATTAATTATTTATTCTTTTTAGTGCTAGAGTGTGTATGCACTCACCAGAGAGAGAGTTAGAGAATACAGTGGGGACGGTCACATCACAATCCTTTTCCATTCTATCAGCTATTTCTTTTTTTTTTTTTTGGAGAGGTTTTTCACTATAGGGCACGTGCGCTTGCCAGACAGAGAGAGACAGAGCGACAGAAAGCGAGAAATCACCCCCCAGGAGGGATGGCCATGCCGCAATCCCTTCTCCTCCATTCTCCTCTTGGGATCTTGGGCACGCATGCACACGCGCCCGGCGTGAGTTTTAAGCCACGGGGTCCAGAACGCGAACTGCAGTCGACTACATGGGAGTCCAGCGAAATAGCCATTACGCTAACTGCTGGTCCCCATTCTATCAGCATTTTGGTGTGCATGCATGCCTAGCATGTTTTTCAAGTGGCCCGCATGAGAATTAAACCTTGGTCAACTATGTGAAATTCAATTCCTACATACTTAACTACTGTGCTATGGGACCAGCCCAACTCTTAAATTTAAGATTAAAATTATTTTAGCAGAGGGACCAGCAATTGGCATAATGGCTATGTCACTGGACTCCCATATAGTCGACCATAGTTCAAGTCTTGGACCTGGTGGCTTAAACTCACGCTGGTCACGTATGCATGCATTCCCAAGAGGAGAATGAAAGAGAAGGGATTGCAGTGTGGCCATCTGCCTTGAGGGGTGATTTCTCGCTTTCTGTCTCTCTGTCTCTCTCTCTGTTTTTCTGGCAAGCACTCTTGCCCTATTGCAAAAACCTCTCAAAAACACAAAAAAATGATTTTAGCAGGATTGTCTACATTTTTGAAGCAAACTATTATATCCAATTGACTGTTTTCTGCTGATTCACTAATTATATTGAGCATAAAAATCACTTTATTTATATTCTCCACATTTCCAAGAAGACAATTCAGGGGGGTCAGCAGGTGGTGTGGTGTTTAAGGTACTGTACTTTCACATAGCTGACTGCAATTCGAGTGCTAGACCTGGAGGCTTGCTTTCTCGCTTTCCCTCTCCTTCTTTCTCTCTGTCTCTGGTGAGCACACATGCCCTGTAGCAAATTAAAATAATCATAATGAACAATAATGACAAATAAAATTAAATTATTTAAAAAGCGAAATTATAGGAATTTGTATCAAAGTGGTACTGTACTTTCACATAGCTGACTGCAATTCGAGTGCTAGACCTGGAGGCTTGCTTTCTCGCTTTCCCTCTCCTTCTTTCTCTCTGTCTCTGGTGAGCACACATGCCCTGTAGCAAATTAAAATAATCATAATGAACAATAATGACAAATAAAATTAAATTATTTAAAAAGCGAAATTATAGGAATTTGTATCAAAGTCTGGTTTCTCCAGAGAGGGACAGAGAGAGAGAGAGAGATGAAGCAAGCCACCAGGTCCGGGATTTAAATTGCAGTCAGCCATGTGGGAGTCCAGCACCCTTAACCACCACACCACCTGCTGGTCCCAAGTCTAGTTTCTTATAAACACTATATGCAGTTTTCTTTATCTTCATCAACAGTATTATTTTCCTTCCAATACATAGAAGTAATTTCAGAAGCTGAAAAAATTACATTGAATTGGTAATAATTTGTCTGTGTTACCTACTCAGTCAACTGACTAAATGGAATATTTTTTTCACCAGAGCAATAATCCTTTTTGGGTAAATATTGTAAATATATAACAGAGGAAAGAGGAAGATTAAAGAGGTCTCCAAGTAACTAATAGCAGTATTAACCTTTTAAGCATAAAATCAAGATAAGGTGGCCATGAATGTTCAAAAGTAAAACAAAGTCAAATGGTATATGACTTTGCAATGCAGCACCTTGCAGTAAATGAGTAAAAATTAAAATATTTGGGTAGGTCAACTAAAATTAAACCTAGAACTTTATATCAAGACATTTTATACATTGTCCATTATAGTCACTGTAAGAATGACTCTCACCCTGGAAAAGGATCAAGGCATTTACGAACAACTCAAAAGATAGATTTGTCCTTTATAGTAGCATACACCTATAGAAAAATGCTGAGGTGACACAAAGTTGTATAAAACATTGCCTTGATCCTACTCTCTCTGCCAATGGCATCCAATCTGCAGCCTTACTTGCTAAGCTGAATTGAGCCTAGGAAGCATTGGGTTAAACAAGATAAATGCCCAAAAGAAAAGATACTAGGAAACAAGGAAGGTGGGAATCATTTGGAAAGACAGCAGGTCCAGAGCAAGTCTGGGGCCACAGCAAAGTTGAAGAAACAGAATTCACGTGAAAAGAGCAGAATTTGGGAGCAGAGACTATACAAATTGCCTACTCAAGCAGGTGGACTCTTGGTGAGCTGATCTAATGTAAGGCAAAGAGATCCTTCTGTAACCTGCTATATTATCATTGTAATGGACTGGATGATTGTGTCACTCATATGTTGAAATGCTTCCCCCCAACGTGATGATATAGGTGGTACACCTTTAGGAGCTAATTAGATCATAAAGGTGGAGCCCTCATGATAGGATTAGTGCCTTTATAAAAGAGACCCCAGAGAACTCTCTCATTCCCCTTCTGCTGTGTGAGGGTACGAGAAAATGTCTGTTTACATTTGAGAAGTGGGCCCTCTCTTCAGAATGCCTTGCTGACATTCTGATCTCAGACTTTCAGCCTCCATAACTGTGAGAAATAAACCTATAGTGTTTATAAGCCACTCAGTCCGTGGTGTTTAGGAGCCCTAACTGACTAATGCAAACATTTACCATGAGTGTTCTCTAGGAATGTGTCTCTGGGAAGAGGTTAGGGATACTGAGTGTGGAATAGATAGGCACATGTCAGCTGTGTGCAGCCCATCCAGGGGTAAGGAGGGCCTCTGTTAAATTTCGGTGGCAGGGAGGAACATTTATCTATTCTAAATGCAAACACTAAATATTTCATAAACTGATGCCATTAAACACTTGAATTTACATGAATTCCCCATGCTCTCACTCCATGTTTACCAAAATTCATCAGGTTACATCCTGTCTTCCCTTATACTTTGACCAGAAGAAGAAAAACACATTGGTCGTGTGTAGAAAACAACACTGGTCCTGGAGAATGGTGTAGTTTGGGTTTTTTTTTTTTTTTTTTTTTGGAGAGATTTTCACTATAGGGCACATGCGCTCACCAGACAGGCAGAGAGAGACATAGAGACAGAAAGCGAGAAATCACCCCCAGGGGGGATGGTCACAGCACAATCCCTTCTCCTCCATTCACCTCTTGGGATCTTGGGCACGCACACACACGCGCCCGGCGTGAGTTTTAAGCCACTGGATCCGGGACACGAACCGCAGTCGACTACATGGGAGTCCAGCGACATAGCCATTATGCTAACTGCTGGTTCCCGAGAATGGTGTAGTTTAAATTGGAAACCAAAAGACTATCTTTCTTGTTTAATGTACCTCTGACTCAGAAACAGCTTTATTCCGAAATACCAACAAATGAAGTTTCTGAGTTGGCAAGAATTAAGGAGCAGACCCTGCGTTGTGCAAGTTTCCAAGGAAAATGCCATATGGTGAATATTCCTGGAAAGTGTCTAGCCTGACTTTGACCTTGAGACCTGCCGCCATCAAATGTCAAACTAAGGACTGGTAATTACCCACTGAATTAAAGGTATTCAGGTAAAATTTTTTAAGTAAATCATGCTGTTTATTGTTTGTTATTTATTACAAAAGTAGTACATGTAAATATTTTCTTAAATGGATAAGCAAGGGGCTAGCAAGTGGTGTAGCAGTTATGTCACTGAACTCCCACAAGGCTGACCAGAGTTTGAGTCTCAGACTCGGTGGCTTGAAAGTCATGCAGGGCGCATGTGCAAGCTGGCTCAGGATACTGGGAGGAGAATGGAGGAGAAGGGATTGTGGTGTGGCCATCACCCCTAGGGGGAGGGGTAATTGAGCGAACCCTAAGACAAAAACTTCTTAAAAAATAAAAAAATGGATAACCAAAAAACCTCAATTTAAAATAGCTTATAGTAATAATCAACAATTACTGGGTCCTTGCTGTGTTTCAAGAATTCTTTTTTTTGTTGTTTAGGCTTTTGCCATAGGGTGCATACATACCCTGGAGAGAGAGAGACAGTGAGAGGGAAAGTGAGAAATCCCCCCCCCTCCCAGGTAGACAGTGATGCTGCAATTCTTTCTCCTCTATTCTCCTCCTGGGATTTCAGGCATGCACACACATTCACCCTTGATTTTCAAGCTACCAGGTCCAGGACTCACACTGTGGTCAACCATGTGGGAGTCCAGCACCTTAACCACCACACCACCTGCTGACCCCTCAAGAAAGCTTTTGAAGATTTAAATGTATAAACTCATTTTTTTCTCAAAACAACCCAATAAAGTTGGAATTACTAGTATCCTCAGTTAATATTAAAGAAATAAAGCAGAGGGACCAATGAATAGTATGATGATTACATTGCTGGACTCCCACATAGTTGACCATGGTTCAAATCCTGGACCCAGCAGCTTAAAACTAATGCCAGGTGTGTATGCATGCATGCCAAGACCCCAAAAAGAGAATGGAGGAGAAGGAATTGCAGCATGGTCATGCCCCCCTGGGGGATGATTTCTCATTTTCGGTCTCTCTATTTCTTTCTCTCTCTCTCTGATGAGCACATGTGCCCTATAGCAAAAAATCTCTCAAATAAATAAATAGATAGATAAATAAATAAATTTTAAAAAGGCAGAAAGATTAAGCTCAAACTCTCACAGCTGGTAAATGGCAGAGTGAGCACTTCCTCCCATACCATACTGCCCCATACTCTTTTTCATTCAATTTTTTTCTCTATGATTAAATATCTTATTTTCCTTGAAAAAATAATAATGACTATGTGCTTTTCAGAGTTAGCCTTCCCCCCCCACCCCCAACACAATGTATCAAAATGGTCTTTAGAAAGCAAGATATATAGGGTTAGAGTTAGGGGTTAGGGTTAGGGGTTATGGTTAGGGTTAGGGTTTAGGTTTAGGGTTTAGGGTTAGGGTTAGGGTGAAAAAATAAATAAATAAAAAAAGAAAAGAAAAGAAAGCAAGATTTAGCCATGAGGTAGGCTCATTGGACTCCTAGGCCTTTAAATAGATGAAACTGCGGGAAATATTTTTTTAATCATGATTTTGTAACGATTATGTTCAGTTTAAATTTATTAACAGAGTTCTCCTTTGTAAATTTTCCCAACCTATACTTTTTGACTCCCTGTCGGAAGTGAGAAACTTAGTATCACAAAACATCAATACATTAAATTTGTCCTATCCTTCAATACACATAAAGTAGTTTAAGAATCAATAAGCCAATACTACTTTCATTCCCTCTCTAATGTTTTGTGTCCTCCTTGTTTTGTGTTATACCTATGTCAGCAAACATTCAAACTTATGCATTAGTTAATTATTCATTAATTATATTTAATGCTTCTAGCCCCTAAAATAATCATGAAAATAGAATAGTAAATATCTAGATTAGAAATTATTTTTAGAAACTTGTTAAATGCGATTTTGAAGAAAACGATTGTCAAGTATTTAATCATCTGCAAGCCTTCTTTAAAAAATTGTGCTATAATTCATTTAGGGAACTAGAATGTAATAGAATTATTTAAATTCTCTTATTTTTCTTTATTTCTTTTTTTTTTTTTTCCAATGTTTTTGCCTTATGGTGTGTGTGCTTGCCGGAGAGAGCAACAGACACAGTGAGAGGAAAAGTGAGAAATCACTTCCTGGGGGGATGGCCATGCCACAATTCCTACTACTCCATTCTCCTCCTGAGATCCTCGGTATGCACGCAATGCACATGTACCTGGCATGATTCTCAAGTCATTGGGTCCAAGACTCACACCGTTGTCACCCATGTGGAAGTCCAGCGACATAATAGCTACACCATCTGATGGTCCCTTAAATTCTCTTCTTAAGCTTCCTGAAGTTAAATCACTAGTAACGAGGATATGACCAAGTTATCCCACTTCTTAGTGCTTACCCAAAAGTTAAAAAATACTCAATTGGAAAGACATTTGCACATCCATGTTTATTGCAGCATTATTTACAATTACTAAAACAAGGAGCCAACTACGTGTCCCAAAACTGATGACTGGGTTGAAAACTTGTGGTACATATATATTATGGAATACCACACAGCTATAAGAAATAATGAGATACTATCATTTGATTTAAAATGAATTTATCTAGGAGACTTAACGTAGAGAGAAGTGAGCCAGATTTTGAAAGATACACATTGTATATCCCTACTCAATTTGTACTGAGTGCTATGGCAAAGATTGAGACACTTGAAAATGTGATGTGGAGAAGATAGAAGTACCTGCTATAGACTGTCAGGGAGAAGAGTGGATGATAGAGAAAAGGGGATGGAGGATGGCTGTGAGGGTCAGGGGAGGAAACATTTGACAGACAGAAACATGGAAATTTGACTATGAAAAAATATATAGGTATTTATATTCATTTAAGAAAACAAACAAACACATAACAGATATCAGGAATTCCTTTCAATGGAAGGAAAAAAAGCACTAGTAACTAGGTTGTTAACTTTGAAGAAGAGGTTATAGAATTCAGTGCTCTCTCCTAATTAATCACATTCAATAGTTTGTTTCTTGATTTTCTAGTATACTAGAATAATACTATTGGATTTAGCTTTGTAGAAACTGATTAACTCAAGGCCTAATATTGAAGATGAAGTTAATGTTACTAATAGGCAAACATACTGACTACTGAAAGTCAGAAAATTAATACTGTAGTATTGAGTTTATTCTTTTTCATAACTGGATGTATTAGTTTGGTAGGGCTGCCATCATCACAAAATAACACAAGTTATTAATATAAACAATGGAAATTCTCAGTTCTGGGGGCCAGGGTTCCAAGGTTTTGGCAGAAACTATTCTTTCCATCCTTTTATCTCCATATGATATTCTCCAGTGTGCATATTTCTGTGTCTAAATTTTCCCTTATCATAAGGATACCAGTCTTACTGGATTAGAGTCCAACTAATCTTGAATTGGTCATCTGCAAAAATGCTGTAATTAAATATGAACTCTGAAGAGTTAGGACTTCAACATATGAATTTGGAGAAGAGGAACACAATTCAACTCATGACACCTGATAAATAAATCAAAAATAAAATGCTTTCTATTATAATTTTTGGATAATTTTGCAATGTTTGAATATGGTATGCTTTGGGGCCAGCAGATGGCATAATGGTTATGTCACTGGACTCCCATACAGCCAAACACGGTTCAAGTCCCAGACCTGGAGGCTTGTAACTCATACCAGATGCATGTGTATGCGTGCCCAAAATCCCAAGAGGAGAATGGAGAAGAAGGGATTGCATGTGGCCATCCCCCTGGGGCATGATTTCTCATTTTCTGTCTCTCTGTGTCTCTCCAGTGAACCCACATGCCCTATAGCAAAAATTTCTCTCTCTAAAAAAAAAAAAGAATATGGTATGCTCAGTGCTATCACTATAAATTATGAGAAAAAGAAAAAAACAAACTTAATTCTGTTTTTAAACAATTCCAGACCTCAGTTGGTTTTCTACCAACAAAATCAATTATAATTAATGCACATATTGATGATTATTGATAGGTTAATTTGCATATTTAATTCTCAATGTGGACCAGATATAAATATAGACTTTATACCAAATATGGTATCAGGAGCTATTGAAAAGCAAGCAGGCAAACAAAAGAACTAGATAAAAGTTGATCTGATCACAAGAATAATATACTAAGGAGTTATGAGTAAAAATGAAACATACAAATATTTTAGAGTTAAGTTTCAATAGGAGTTAGAAATACCATAGGAGCTCAGAAAATGGGGATATAAATAAGATTTGTATATACAAATGTTCTAAAAAATCAGTAAGAACATGATAAACATTCTTGTAAATGAGGTCTATTAATAGGGATGTGATTAAGTTGTGCTATGACCCTACTGTGGAGTATTCTAACCACTACTGTGATAAGGACAGATCTGCCTGTGCTGAAATGGATAGAGAGAAAGAGAGACAAGCTAAATGAGGAATCACTAATAGCTGATAACTTGAATTGACGACCACTTCAGGGTAAGGTCATTAGTTGGACCCTAATCCGATAAGACTGGTATCCTTATGAAAAGGGAACCTAGGAAATGGGGAAGAGTAGAACACTAGCATGGAGGGAGTCTTACTTTTGCTTTTATACCTTTCTATGCTGTTTGTATTTTTATAATATGTTTTCTTTAACTTTTCATCATTTTTTTTGTAGTCATAAGAAACTCATTTGCATAGAGTTAATCACACACCTCTGTTCATGACACATTATTATCGTTAGGCCGCAGCTTCTCTGCCGTTTAGTTTATGTATTTACTTACTTTTTCCTCTTTCTTTTTCTCTGGTGAGCACATGCACCCTCTATAAAGTAAAGGGGGGAGGCCAGCAGATGACATAGTGGTTATGTCGCTTGTCTCCCACATGGCCAACCATGGCTCAAGTCCCAGATCCAGTGGCTTGTGTGTTCAAGATCCTGGGAGGAAAATGGAGGAGAAGGGATTGCAGCATGGCCACCCCAACCTGAGGGGTTTCTCACTTTCCTTATTATCTCTCTCCCCTAAGGCAATAATATAATAATAATAGAATCACAACGTGGCCACAACAGAAGAGTCAACAAGGGCAAGGCCCTGTGCACCTATGTAAGTCACATACCTACAAAGCCAGCCCTGAATTTGCAAGGTTTAGAAACTGAGATTGAAAATAAAATAAAACACATTATCTAAAAAAGGTAAAATGAAAAAAATGAAACACGGTTGAAATTAGGAGTCACTGAAGTCTGGGAGCAAAAGAGTAATGCAACGAAATCCAACCCAAGGATTCTGTATGAACTTTAAATTCAATTTTTGAAACAACAATTTAAAAAATAGTTCAGGTTAGCCAGTGGCATGGTGGTTAACCCATAAGGTTGATTGTGCAATTTGAGTCCCAAACCCAATGGCATGAAAAACTTACCAGACACATGTGCGTAAGAACCCAAAATTCCAGAGGAGAAATGGAGGAGTAGGGATTGCAACGTGCTCATATCCCATGGAAGGAGGACTTTCTCTCTCTCTCTTCCTCTCTCATGAGCACATGTACCTTTTATTAAATTTTTAAAAAGTCCTCCCTAGGGGATAATTCTGCATTCTGTATCAAAATTTCAAATGCAGAGCCAATAACCAAAAGTAACCTCTGATGTGGCCTTGCCCACAGGGGTTACTTTCTTACTTCCTCTCCCTGTCTCTCTCCTGTGAGCACATGTGCCTCTGGCAAATTAAAATAAGCAAATAATAAAATAAAACGCATTTATCCTTTGACTTAGTAATTCCATTTCCAGGAATTTATCCTGTAGATGTTCTCATATATGAGCAAATGACATCCATTCAGGATAGTCATTGTAGCATTATTCTTGCTGTCAAAAGATCAGAAACAACCTAAATGTCCTCTCCTGGGGTCCTGGTTCAGGTAATGATTGTATCTCCATATGATGGACTTTCTCACAATCCTCATGCATCATACGATTCAGCTGGACTCCCATTACCAAGCCTCGATTTTATTGATAATCCTTCAAAACCTTGGCCTTCAGACAATACTTGTGATTATGACATGGAAAATTAATATTTCAATTCCCAGCCTATAAAGAGCAGTTAAAAAGTAGAGTCAGAAAGAAAAAGTTGACTAAAAAATGCATTATGATAAAAAATATATGAATTTCAAATTTTTTTATACCAAAAAAAACTCATCCTTTAAGTCCATTTATTTCCACATACTTTTTTTTTTGAGAGATTTTCACTGTAGGGCGCCTGCGCTCGCCAGACAGACAGAGAGAGAGAGACATAGAGACAGAAAGCGAGAAATCACCCCCCAGGGGGGATGGTCACACCGCAATCCCTTCTCCTCCATTCTCCTCTTGGGATCTTGGGCACGCACGCACACGCGCCCGGCGTGAGTTTTAAGCCACTGGGTCCGGGACACGAACCGCGGTCGACTACGTGGGAGTCCAGCGACATAGCCATTACGCTAACTGCTGGTTCCCTCCACATACTTTTTGAAGACCCCTCATATGTATACTTAGAAGGAAACGTTTCTAAAATGATTTTTTCTGGAAAAAAACAAAAAAGGCTATGATCATAATAGCATGTACTGTGTTTATCATTTGTGGTTGGAAATAAAATGCAGTATTTATTTCTACACAGAAATATCCATGCATGGAAACACAAGAAATTGTTGAGTAATGGTTGCTTCTAAGAAAAGAAACCTGGAAACCAGGAAAGCATACTCTCATATAACTTTTGAACTTCGTACCATGTGCATGGGTAACTTATAAAAAGGAATATATTTTAAGAGATCAAATGACAGGCCAGCAGATTGCATGATGGCTAAGGTGCTGGTCTCCCACATGGCTGACCACAGTTCAAGTCCTGAACATGGTGGTTTGAAAATCAAGCTGGGGGATCAGCAGTTAATGTAATGGCTATGTTGCTAGACTCCCACGTAGTCGACCGCGGTTCAAGTCCCGGACCCGGTGGCTTAAAGTCACGCTGGGTGCGTGTGCGTGCGTGCCCAAGATCCCGAGAGGGGAATGGAGGAGAAAGGATTGTGGTGTGGCCATCCCCTCTGGGAAGTGACTTCTTGCTTTTTGTCTCTCTGTCTGTCCCTGTCTGGCTGGCGAGCACACGCACCCTATAGCAAAAACCTCTCCCCTCCCCCTCTCACCCCCCCCCCAAAAAAAAAAAGCTTTGGGACCAGCAGGTGGCATGGTGATTAAGGTGCTGGACACTCCCACATGGCTGACCCCGGTTCTAGTCCTGAACCTGGTGGCTTGCTTTCTCACTTCCCCTCTTTCTCTCTCCCTCTCTGTGTCTCTCTCTGTCAAATTAAAAATAAATTAATGAATAAATAAAATTTAAAAAAAAAAAAGAAAATCAAGCTGGGCATGTGTTCATGCACACATGCATGTCTAAAATCTCAGGAGGAAAATAGAGAAGGGATTGTAATGTGGCCACCCCCCAGAACTTGGTGTCTTGAGCAAGTGCTCCAAGATGCTGTGACAAGTTACAATCCCCTGTCTGCCCCATTGCCCTCTCACTGTCTCTGCCTCTCTTGGGCAAGCACACAAGACCTATGGTAAAAATCTAAAAAAAAAAGACTTGGGAATCGGAAGTGAGAACCTCTGGGAAGAGAGGTGAAAGCTACTTCTGCCAGCAGTGGGTAGGGAAGTAGCCTAGCTTGAGAGTATTTGAATAAATCCCAAGTGCAGAGAAGTGTATCAAGAGAAAAGTGAAGAAGTCATACACACCTTCTCTCCATTCCAAGGACTCTGTGTGGATTTTAAATTCAATGTTTGAACCAACAATAAAAGGAGGATTGAATTTTCAAAAACTGAGGAAGGAAGAAAGGGAGGTAGAAGGAAGGAATAGGGAGCAGAGAGAAAAGTCAACTGGTAGCAGCATGCAGGGTACTTCCCAGGCAGCCTCGGAGTAGCCTGGCTGTGTGTGCACTGGGTGGAGAGGCTGGCATGAGGGAGAGCGGGACTCAATGCCATTTCAAAAGGAGCACATCTGACTCGTTGGCTAATTGGACATGCTTGAGGACTAGGAATGAGCATCTTGTGAGCAGGATGATTTTGCAGTGACAGCTTACCAGGAAAAATTGCTGCATTCTCAACATCTGCATGCATCTGAGAATTACACCTGGATTCTTCATTTCCATTGCCTTGATTTTAATCCTTAGGAAAGTAGGCCTTAGGGTACTACTTGTGATTCTAAATGGAATAAGTAATGATTTAATTCCCAGCCAGTAAAGGGCAATCCAAATGACAGGCTCCACCATTTCCCCAGGGCTAGTTTGTAACCTGGGACAGAAATAAGCTGTGTGTATTAAATCAATACAATCACTCACAAGTTAAAAAAAAAAAAAAAAAGGCACTGCCCTGGTGCCTATGTATTATATGAACTATTTCTGCTCTTAATGGTTTACTTTTTCAAATGATGTAAGCTTGACCACATTTTCACAGAGAGCTAGCACCAGCAAGAGACTTGGTGCCTTGAGCAAGTGCTCTTAGGTGCTGTGATGGAAGTCACAATTTCCTGTCTGCCCCATTGCCGTGTCACAACAGCCAAAATTGCCTAAAGGAGACAATTGTGTAACAGTTCACAGCACTCCCGTGCTTTTTTTCTTCTCTGTGAACCCCAATGGGGGCCATGTACCTAAGCATGGAAAGAGAGTTGTCCAGGGGAAGCGACAGTGTGTGTCATCCAGAGGGTATTGCTGGCTATTCTGTCACCTTTCATGCTTGATGCCACTGCCTACAACAGTATATCTCATGTGAAACAGGATTAACACAGAATATGAGGGGAGTATCTTCAAAAAGTTGGTGAAAACGTGCATTATGAAAAAAACTATGTGTGGACTTCCTTTTTTTTTTTTCCCCACCAAAATAAACTCATGCTTTGTTTGTTTGCTATAGGCCTGTGCTGGAGAGAGACAGAGAAATAGAAAGGGAAAGTGTGTAAGCATCCCCCAGGATGGCCAGGCTGCCATTCTTCCTCCCACATTCTCCTCTCAAGTTTTTGGGCATGCACACACACACATGTCAGCATGGTCCGGGACTTTCAAGCCACCAGGTCTGGGACTTGGAACTGTGCTACCAGTCATGTAGGATTCAGCCACCTTAACCACCAAACCAGTGACTGGACCCACTTGTGCTTTGGTTTCACTTTTCCACAAACTTTATGAGGCCTCCTTATATATCTTGAAACAAAATAATACATGTAATTGCCATATTGTGCTACTCAAAATTAGCAAACAAGTGGAGTTCTGCTTGCTTCCAGAGATTCCACCACCTGCCACTGACCTACTTCTCCACCTTTGACTCCCCAACTCCTGCCACCCCATAAAGCAGACCTTCCAAGGCTTTGTCCTCAGCACACTTCTCTCCGTGTGATTTCTTCCACTTCTAGCGTCTTACCTTTCACCTTTGCAGTTGACTCCCAGATCTACTCTGTAGGATTTCACCAGGTCCAGGTCCAGTTGCATAGCAGGCATCGCCCCTCTACCTACCTCCCAAAGTAAACTTTATCCCATCCTGCACTTTCACTCCTTTCTCCCTTGATTTTCCTACACCACACCACAAATTCTCCCAGTCATGTAAACTACATTCCTAGATTAGTTTTTCTTTCTCTTTCTGCCTGGCCATGAACCCCCAAGCTAGAGCCTTCACCTGGTTCAGAACCTCATTGTTGTTATAACTACACCCTGTGTGGATTTCTCTTTTAGTTTTAGTTTCTTTTATTCTACTTCTCTGACACATTGTTGTCACACTGTCTCTTCAAATGTTCTGATCCTGTACAAGCTATGGATATGTCCTGAAAAAACTTTACTCATAGTTTTCATGTCTTTGTAGTTTTGTTTTGTTGTTTAATTACCAGAGGGAACATGGGCTTGCAAAGAGGGAGAACACACCCCCTCAGTGGGGCAGGGTCACAGCTCAATCCCCTCTCTTCCATGTTTCCATCCTTTGAGGACCTTGGGCACACTGTACATGTGTCTGGTGAATTTTTTGAGCCGCCAAGGCAAAACTAAACCAGAACCACTAGGAGTGGGACCTGAGCCCTGGTGGGCCATATCGGATCTGACTCTCTCATCAACTATGCTACAGGTCCAGCCCTCCGTGTAGTTTTATCACTGGTGAATTTCTCTAAATTTTTCTTTAACTTCAATATTTTCATCCTATCTCACATTCTGGGGTAATAAGCTCCTTAAATTTACTATGTCTTGAGTAAAATAGTTTCTCAGTTTGTATTGTTCAGACGCAAATAATACAAATACTACTCAAAGTAATTTTAAACTTATTAAGGACAACTTAATGATTCATATAAATGCAAAATTCGGAACTGGTTCTAGTAAGTCATGACTGATTCTAAGGATTCAAAAATCATGTTAGGGAGACCAGCAGTTAGAGTAATGGCTATGTCGCTGGACTGCCATGTAGTTGACCGTGGTTTGAGTCCCGGACCTGGTGGTTTAAACTCACGCTGGACGCGTGTGTGTGTGTGCCCAAGATCTCGAGAGGAGAATGGAGGAGAAAGGGTTGCGGTGTGGCCATCCCCCCTGGGGGGTGATTTCTTGCTTTCTGTCTCTCTGTCTTTCTCTGTCTGGCGAGCACACGTGCCCTATAGCAAAAACCTCTCCAAAACAAAAGAAAACAAAATCATGTTAGGGATGTTTTTGTCTCTCTTCTGGACAAATGAGATGGCTACCAATAAACCAAGTATATTTTCATCCTGTTCACCCTGCCTGGTAGAAAGAGATGTTTGACTTATAGCCCTGGTGAGAAAGTTTTAGCAAGAACTTTGTTCCTGCTGTGATCATATACTCATCTCTAAATACCACGGGAAGGGAAGATTGGCTAGACCTGTTTCATGTAGCTGCTACTGTGAGAGAAATAGAGAGGAAGGGGCAAGTTAGCCCCACCTAAGTCTCAAGTTATTGATTCTCTACAGAACAGAAACTTTCTTGTTCTAGAAAGAATTAGAATGGACTGATGCATGCATGCACTCACTCGCACGCACACACATCGTAATATTTTTGGCTGGATGTAACAAAATGCTCAACTCCAAGTCACTTAAACAATAAAGAATTTTAACTCATTTAAATAATCAAATGTGCTGATGGAAAAAAATCCCAGGATGGTGCAGTGTCTATTTTTCTTCTGAGTCATCCTCAATCTTCTTTTAAGTCACAGAATGGTTCAGGTAACTCCAACAGTACACCCTAGTATATCAGTGTTACCAGGAGGGAAAAAGGCAAGAAATGTTCCACGTCATCTTTCCCAGAAGCCCCTGCCTGACTAGTCTTCCCTTCCATTGACAGGGAGTTGTCACAAAACCACCCCCATGTCAATCTTTGGAAAGGAATATGAGATAATTGTCTTAGTGCACCACATTTGTCCCTGGGATTAGGTAGACTTCACTAGACTTCACTTACTAAAAGTAAGAACGAAAAGAAAATGGTCTGTATATATGCCTCTAATAGTGTTTGCCATAAGAGCATTCTTGGTATTTGATTTCTTTTATCTGTTGTAAACATTTTTAAATGGTATGTTCTGACATTCTTTAGGATTTTTCAAAAAATGTTATCATTTTGGAACTCAAAAGAACCTTAAATCACTTAATTCAGGGCTTCTCAAATATGTTTTTAATTCATACTTGTAAGTCAACATATGCAAATAAGTAGGGAGTTTAGAAATGAGCTGGTGGAATGGAGAGAAAAGGGCAGGACAGAGAAGGTGGGGCAGTGAATGGCCCTAAAGCACTTCTGGTTAGCTCCATCCCTGCAGAATGGAATTTTAAGACTACATGTATATTCCATTTTTTCATTATAAAATAAAACTAAGCTTTAGGGAAGTTAAATGATTGTACCTTCTTCTATTACAGGTTGCGTAGGTTTGTAGTCTAGATTCCCTGATGCCCTAGTCTTGCCATCTCTTTTATATCTTTAATAGTTCTATAATACATTTGCCTTCCAAAAACTGTTCTTGATCCACACATTAAAAAATCCTTAAAAGTAAATCAAGATGTAGAAATCTTTATATTGGTAGTCTTTGATGATTTTTCTCAATGACCCTGTACTATTCTTAATATATAATGTTCAGAACTGCATGTGGTAGTGTGTAAATACAATACACAGAAATTTATTCTGTTGCAGGCAAAACAGAGCAGTGGCTAAGTACCACACATAATACTACATGTGTTTCAATCCTGCCTCTAAGAGCCTCCATTTTCTCATATGGGTTAATTACAACACCCTAACTTCTTACTTCTCACTAGGTGTAAGTCCATGTGTAATATAATTACATAGCTTGGCACATAGTATGGGTTAGTTTCTCATATTTTTTTTCCAAAATCCTTCTTGGCTAGTCAAAGATCCTGAAAATTGGAAATTTTCCTCTCAGAGATAAAGGGCCAGTAACACCTAAACCACAACCTTCTATCTTATATTTAGAGTTAATTCCATTAATTCATTTCTTTCTCTTTACTTTCAACTCCTATCTTTGCTGAATTATTTGCAATTTCATTTCTCTGGAAACGAAGGGAAAAAACTAAGGAATCATACTAGTAGTGCTGAAGGTATTCCCAAGATCAAGTCATCTACAAATAAATGGAAGAACAATTTGCAGAGAATTTAGGCCACTTAGAATTATCAGTGTTTCAAAATATCCTGTACAAATCACATAATTCCAATGTACCCTTATAATTTGGGTTTATGTTCAAAGTTCCTCTTCCCTCATCCCTACTCCCAATCCCTAACAAACCACCATGATTTTTTCTAAAGAGCTAAATTTATTGCTTTCTCTTTACTTTCAACTCCTATCTTTGCTGAATTATTTGCAATTTCATTTCTCTGGAAACGAAGGGAAAAAACTAAGGAATCATACTAGTAGTGCTGAAGGTATTCCCAAGATCAAGTCATCTACAAATAAATGGAAGAACAATTTGCAGAGAATTTAGGCCACTTAGAATTATCAGTGTTTCAAAATATCCTGTACAAATCACATAATTCCAATGTACCCTTATAATTTGGGTTTATGTTCAAAGTTCCTCTTCCCTCATCCCTACTCCCAATCCCTAACAAACCACCATGATTTTTTCTAAAAGAGCTAAATTTATTGAAAAAAAAAAAAAAGGACAGGAGTATTATGGAGTATTACCAATTTTCTTAGATGTCTGAAGGTCGGCGAGTTGATTGTGTACAGACATAATAAAATCTTCATTTGCCTCCATCAAAGAGCTTCAGAAGAATGTCCTCATAAAGTTCAAGAAAAGTTAGTATAAGGAGAATTTTGGAAAATGTTGATGTCTCAATATTTTATTATAATTAAAAACTCCATTGCGTTCTTTAAGTGTGGATACATAAATACATAATTACTAGTGAACACTATTACTGCTTATATGGAACAACCTTTTAGTAAGATATAGCAAACCTTGCTTGCTATCTGCATTGGTGGTTCAGTGGTAGAATTCTCGCCTGCCACGCGGGAGGCCCGGGTTCGATTCCCGGCCAATGCAACTTTAGTTTTTCCCCCATAAACACATTTATGCACCTATCTCAGATACCCTAAGCTCTAAACGACGGCTTTAAGCAAATAAAAATATGAATCAAAGCAAATTTCTTGTTTCACTTTCACTTTAAGAGATATAAAAGGCTTCCCTGCATTCTGCTGTTTTTCAGTTTCTGTTTTTCTTTTTGGGCGTCCTAGATGTGAGCAAAAGTTAAGAACAGGAACACAGCAATGTTCTAGGCAACCAACAGGAAAAGGATTGAAGGGGAAAAAAAAAAGTCCAGGCTGTTTGGAGATGCCGGGGATTGAACCCGGGACCTCACACATGCGAAGCGCGCGCTCTACCACTGAGCTACATCCCCCAGCCGAGAATCTGCTTTCTGGTATAGGTACTCATTCAGTCCATTTAGCACCAGCCAAATGATTGTAGTTGAATTTTTCTGAGTTTGTGTTGGTGGAAGCTTCTGATGCACGTTTCCTCCCTTCCTACTCTCGTCCTAAGCTATTTCCAGGGAGTATTAAGACCACGCAAGGAGCGGACGACTGAGCGCTCAGCTCGCTTCTGAGGACGCCAGAAGTCTCGCTCCCGAGCTCTCCGACCAGTTGCCCGGAGCTCGGAGAATGACGGACCAAGTGCCATGCGCGAGCGGGCCCTTGTGGCGCCCGACGCTCGCCGGGGCCGGCCTCTTCCGCGGGATTACCGCGCAGGCGCCCAAGACCCGCAGCTGGCTGCTGGTCGGCCCTCGGGCTTTCCTGCTACGTAGACCCTCTGCCCGCCGCCGGCACTCAGAGCTGCCCGCCTGTGCCCAGAGAAACTGTTCGTTAAGCAGAACAGCGGGGGACCTTCCGCTCCCACAGTAAGCGTTTATGGATTTACCCGTAACGCTTAGAATTTACCCTCTCCTCAAAAAACGCTCCACAGTTCAGGAAGGCGACGTGTTCGCGCCAAATTACTGTAAACTTGGGAGTTATGGCAACTCTCGTAGATAAAAAGGATCTCGCATTTTGTCCTTTTTCATGGAGCTCAGACTGAAAGAAAATCCCCCCCCCCCCCCCCTTTTTGTTTAATCATGTATAAATGATAATAAACTCGGGACCTGCCCAAGATGAATTCTCTCCATTTGCTATTTGCACTTTGGGCCTATCTCACTGATTGACAAATGATGATAGTAATGAAGGTTAGCGAACACACCTCCTTTAACGTCCTCTGAACTCTCCTTAAATACTGTTCCTCCAGAAATTAGCTTTTCCCCAGTCCACTGAGTGCCAGGTAATTGAATAAGGTAAAGTCAAATGAGGAGTTTGATCCTTCCTGGTGCAGTTTAAGCTGATGCCACCCCAGGCAGGCAAAGACTGGGTGGCAGAAGCCTCACACCCTCTGATGGGAGCAGAGAGATTTGGTGTCAAAGGAACTTAGTCACTGTCACTTCCATCTGACCTGTAGCCCTGATCCCAAGTGGTGGCAGTGAGAACCTAGGATTTCCACTCTTTTCAGGTGCCCAGCAACACCCCTGATAAATGAAGTCATGTGCAGGCCAAGTACCAGAGCAAGCAGCAGCTTCAGAATCATTCTAGATGAACTACAGAGCTTCATAATCAGCTTCTGAATTAAACATACATTACTGTGTGTTTGTTTACAGTAATTGAAATAAATAATTGGTCATAATCAGATTTTGTTTTTAGCTAGAACAAGCCACATGATGATCTAGTTCAACTGTAATACAAACTGTCCAGACAACAAAGCAAGTGGGGCAGGCCGGTGGTGTGGTGGTTAAGGGTTTTGGACTTCCACTATGGCTGACCCTGGTTCCAGGCCGGACCTGGTGGCTTACTCTCTCACTTTCCCTCCTTCACTTTCTCTCTCTCCCCCCCCTCTCTTTTTTCTTTCTCACCCTATCCCTCTCTGATCAATTTTTTAAAAAATAATAAGTAAATAAATAAATAAAGTTAAATTGTTAAAAAGAGAGAGAGAAATCTCCATCAGTGGACTCTTGTTAAGAAGCTCTGCTCCTCGCCTGAGTTTCTACATCAGTCCCTGCACTGTATCCTGAGACACTAGACATGAACATCTCCGATTGATTCTGAATTGAAAAATGAGGACAGTCACCCCCAAAGTTTTCACCAGTGCACAATACAACTACACTCTTGAGTTCATCCCGAAGGAAGCATGTTCTGCCTCTGCTGACATTGCTTTGACCTCCTCTTTAGGATTCCCTTCCTAACTTTACAACTTATCTCTCCACCACCTGGGACCTTTCCTTTCTGGGACTTCTTTTTCAGGAAATTGTGAAATTTCAAAGCTAAGCCTAGAGAAGGCCCCTCTTAAACTTAAGTTCACTACTCCAGTTCCACAGTCCAAGTCCCATGGACTTGGTACATCTGATAAAGAAAATGAGGCCAAGCTCTAAAACCAACAGAGACTGTGAAGTTGATTTAGAGCTCTGATGCCAGTAAAGGATGTAAAATTGTTTTACTGGTCTGGCTTAACCCAGAAGAGGCTCTAACTTACTAGGCTTTTTCAACTACTGTTGTTGATGGGAAAGGTGAAACGGGAGGTGCCCTTTCAGATTTGGGGCCTTTTCAGAAAAACTTATGGATCACATGTCTCCTGTTTGCAAATAAAACTGCCCCTGCTCTTCTCAAAGACATAGAAAGATTGACTAAATGTCTATATTTTATTAAGTATAAAAAATCCAGTTCTGTCTTCTATGCTCCCCACATCATTCATAGTTGGGGACTAAATTTGCCTAATTCTCATTCTGTCTCCCCTCCCCATCCCCCACACCCCCACCATTCATGATTGACTGTGGGCTCCCCTTTGAAGCAAATGACATTTATCTCAGCACTGCTTACACATTTCTTGCTTTAACTCTTGGTCATCTTTGTCCCTAGGCATTGAGTATGTTTATTCCCAGTTCAGGCAATGGCTCTCACTCCCGAGTGCACATCAGAATGACTGGGAGAGTCTTTGAAAAATGCTGATGCTTATTTGAGTCCAAACTCAAACCAATTAGATAGGAATCTCTAGGGGTGGCTCCAGGCATCAATATATTTTCTAAAATATTTCATTGAGGGCCAGCAGGTGGCATGAAGTTTAAGGTTGTTGGACCCCACATGGCCGACTTCACAATTTGAGTCCCTGAACCAGAAGGTCATGCTGGGAGCATGTGTGTGCATGCCCCAAATCCCAAGAACAGAGTGGAGATGAGATTGTGGCATAGTGATGACCACAGAGAGTGATTTCACATTTTTCTTCTCTCTCTCTCTCTTTCCAACTGTCTCTCTCTGGCGAGCATACACGCCCTATAGCAAAAAACTAAACAACAACAGAATTACTTAAAAATAATTATTTAAAACGTGTTTTAGTCCATTCTCTATTTCTTGTAACTGACTACTTCAGCCTGGGTAATTTATAAAGAATAAAGGTTTGTTTAGCTCATGATTTGGAGATTCAAGGTCAAGACACCACATCTGGTGAGGATCTTTGTGGGATCTCTGCAGAGTTGGGAGGCAGTGCAGGGTATTACAGGGCAACAGTGTGCATGTTTTAATGTCTGTCCTATTCCTGCTCCTTGTAAAACTACCAGGATTCCATGGCAGGTGTCTCACTCTGATAACTTTACCTAATCCTAATCACCTCTCAAAGACCCTACCTCTTAATCCATGGTCAGATTAAACTAATAGCCTTTTAATACATCCACAATACAAACCAAATTTTAACATATGGTTAAAATTTAGCAGTTAGCATAATGGCTATGTCACTGGACTCCCATGTAGTCGACCACGGTTTGAGTCCCGGACCCAGTGGCTTAAACTCATGCCGGGCGCGTGTGCGTGTGTGCCCAAGATCCCGAGAGAAGAATGGAGGAGAAGGGATTGTGGCGTGGCCATCCCCTCTGGGGGGTGATTTCTCGCTTTCTATCTCTCTGTTTCTCCCTGTCTTTCTGGCGAACGCACACACCCAATAAGAAAAAAAAAAATTTAACATATGAACTTTGGAGAGGAGCATATTCTAACCATAGCAATCTATTGAAGGTCTACAATATGATGATTTGATATTAGTATACATTGTGTAATGAGGACCACAGTCAAATTAATTAAAACATTCATCATCTCCCATGTTGTTCATTTTATAACGGAAAGTCTGTGCCCTTTGATAATATCTTTCCATTTCCCCCACATCAGTGTCTGTGTAAACTCCTAGGTAATTCTGGTGTGCAGCTAAGGCTAGGTACCACTACTTGAAAGCTATTTGCATATCAAGAAGAGATACCTACTTTTAGGCCAGTGTTTCTTAATTGTGACTGCTCATAAAAGCACCTGGAAAACTCCTGTGTGTGTGTGTGTGTGTGTGTGTGTGTGTGTGTGTGTTGAGAGAAAGAATTTTGCTATAGAGCTCATGCACTCGCCAGAAAGACAGAGAGAGAGAGAGAGAAAGAAAGTGAGAAATCACACCCCCCTGGGGCGGATGGCCATGCCACCATCCCTTCTCCTCTATTCTCTTCTCTGGATCTTGGGCAGGCACGCACATGCGCCTGGCATGAATTTTAAGTCACTAGGTCTGGGACTCAAACTGCAGCTGACTACATAAAAGTCCAGCAACATAACCATTATGCCATCTGCTGGTCCTACACCTGGAAAACTTAAAAAAAAATATGACTAGTGCTGGAATCTCATCCTAAAATATAATTATTTAATTGATCTAGGGGTGGCCTGGGCATAAGGTTTTTTTTTTTTTTTTTTTTTCAGGGAGGTTTTTTGCCCTAGGGCTGCAGAGGATTTTTGCCATAGGGCACATGCGCTCGCCAGACAGACAGAGAGAAACAGAGAGACAGAAAGCGAGAACTCACCCCCCGGGGGGGGGATGGCCATGCCACAGTCCACTCTCTTCCACTCTCTTCTTGGGATCTTGGGCACGCACACACATGCGCCCGGCGTGAGTTTTAAGCCATCGGGTCCGGGACTCGAACCTTGGTCGACCACATGGAAGTCCAGCAACATAGCCATTACGCTAACTGCTGGCCCCGGCGTAAGATTTTTGAAAGGCTTCCCGGATGGTTTCAATAATGTGACTAAGATAGAGAACCACTGCTTTTGCTTGCATACTTTTTCAAGTTCTTTGCTCAATATGTGAATACTTGAGGCTGTCATAATTCTGACAGTGAAAGATTTATTACTCAGAGCCCCCCTGTGCTCAGAAGTTAGCATTGCTAAAGGTTGAAGAAACTGACTCGTTTCAACTTTTCTTGCTCTATTCCTTCATATGAGGTGAAGCTGGTGGAGGCAGTGTTTAGGTGCTAAAAACAGCATTTCTTAACTCCAAATAGTCTATCTCCTCCAGCCCACATTCATATTGCCTGAATGAGTTCCTGAAGTGGGGTGAAACTGATGATTTTCTGACCATCAGAGGTTCCAAAAGAGACTGTGAAACGGTTGGAAGGAGAGTAATCTGCATTTGGCATCTGGGAATGCCCAGTGCTTGTGGCTTCCAAGATGAAAAAGAACTGTGTTACTTTACCTAAAAAAGCAAGCAGATTTTTGGAATATGTTATTGTGCTTCTCAGGATCATAACTATTAGTAATTCTTTATCACCACAGTTAATTTTGTTAATAACAACCTGAAGGCCAAATAGTTCCTGGTTACATTTAATTCAGAGAAAGTTAATAAATATTAATATTTTCAATAAGTATCCCAAAGTGAAAAATTATAATGATTATAATCTACATTTACAATTAGAAGTATTTACTGATAATTAATTAGATCCTACTTGGAAAGAGGTAAACTCCATAATTTAGGTTCTGGTTACAAATAGATGGAAAAATAGAATGAAGTACATATTTAAGCTGTCATTTGAGAGGAAAGAGATGTTACATAATGTTCATACTTCTGGAAGATCTCAATGATCAATCAGTTTAAGAAATGGTGGTTTAAGGTTAGAAGGAGAAAAAAATAGCTATCTTTATGAGGTGTGAACATTTTTTCCAAGTTGAGATGATCCGCCCAATGATAGGAATTTCTGTAGTCTTATAGTAGCCCACTTACAAAAACTGAAAATAGAATACGTCTTTCTTGTGATGGTCTCTGACTAAGAGCCAACTAGCTAGTCGCCTGAGATTAAGTACTGTATTTTATTCTCTATGAATTCCCCATAGCACTATGTACTTACTAGGGTCTCAAGACAGGTGTCATAAGTGCTGGCTTACATTTCATGTGGGAAACTTATTTTTTTAAATAATTACTTATTTCATTTTATTCATTATTATTATTTTAATGTGATCAGAGAGAGAGGCACACAGAGAAAAAGAGAGAGGGAAAGTGAGAAAGCAAGCCCCTGGGTCCAAGACTCAAGCCACAGTCAGCCATGTGGGAGTCCAGTGCTTCAACTATCAAGGCACTTCTGGCCCTGGGAAACCTTCTTTAAAACAGTTTTTGGAGAGGTTTTTTGCTCTAGAGTGTGTGCACTTGCTGGAAAGACAGAGACAGAGAGAAAAAAAGTAAGAAATCACCTCCCAGGGTAGATGGCCACACTGCAGTACCTTCTCCTCCATTCTCCTCTTGGGATGTTGGGTCGTCACGGTGAGTTTAAATTACTGGGTCCAGGACTCAAACAGCAGTCCGCTATGTGGGAGACCAGCGACATAACCGTTATGCCATCTGCTGGTCCTCTGGGAAACTTATTTCTAAAAGGAAGGGGTATTAAGGATAAAAGGCATGAGGGATTCTACTGGGTTGATTAGATTTTTCTGAAATTGGATTACAGTGATGCTTATACAACATAGTAAATTTACTAAAAATCACAATTATACATTTAAAATGATAAATTTTATGATTTATAAATTCTAACTTAATAAAACTAAAAAAGGGGAATATGTAAGGAAATAGAATATGTTAAGTGAATGAGATTTACATGACAGAATTTATTCATACAAATTGTGTAGATGATGTGAAAAAGAAAAAAGATGATGCATGAAAAAGGGAAAGTGAGTGTGAAAGGCAATGAATTCCTGTGAATCTAGAAGGAAAGGAGCAAATAGCTGTTATAGAGAGAGGAAAACTACTATTAAAAAGGAACCAATGGTACCAGCAGTTAGCGTAATGGCTATGTCGCTGGACTCCCATGTAGTCGACTGCGATTTGCGTCCCGGACCCAGTGGCTTAAAACTCACGCAGGGCGCGTGTGCGTGCGTGCCCAAGATCCCGAGAGGAGAATGGAGGAGAAGGGATTGCGGCATGGCCATGCCCCCTGGGGGGTGATTTCTCGCTTTCTGTCTCTCTGTCTCTCTCTGTCTGTCTGGCGAGCGCACGCGCCCTATAGCAAAAACCTCTTCAAAAAAAAAAAGGGCACCAATAATGATTAACAGGGGTGGGGGAGTATTAACTATGCCTAGTGTGCTGAACTAAGCACAGGGGACACCGAGATAAATTGCAAAGCAACATGGCAAATTTTATAATGGATCATCATGTGGGTATTACAGAAAGAATCAAACATTCAAGGACATTCACATAGATACACAGTTCGAAAGCAAAAGTCAAATGCAAGTTATCTCACCTTTAAATCTGTACTCTAAGACTATACCATTAGTGTGAGTCTATAAAAAGTACTTTTTTTAATAAAGCAAAATTACAGATTTTTTTTAACAAAGAACTTTACATTTTTTTTGTCTGTTTAATGTTTCTTTCCTTTGCCCTTCCCACACACCCGCTACTACCCACTCTCCTCCCTTACGGTCTCTGATATCGACCCTTATCCTCTCTACTATCATATCTTCAAATCTTTCCATGTCTACGATAGCATGCAGATATTCAGTACATATTAAGTGGGGATATACAGTGTGTATCTTTCAAAGTCTTACTTCACTCAACATTACTGCTCTCTTTTCTTCCACTTTGAATCAAACTATAGGGTCTTACTGTTTCTTATGGTTGAGTAATATTTGATAGTATATATGTGCCATAGTTTTTCAGCTCATCAGTTTTTGGTCACTTAGGTTGATTTCATTTCTTGACAATTACAAATAATGTTGCAATAAACATGGATATGTAAGTCTCTTTCCAACGGAGTGTTTTCCTATCCTTTGGTTAAGAGCCATGAAGTGGGATTACTGGATTATGTGGTAGTTCTATTTATAGGTTTTTGAGGAAACTCTATATTGTTTTCCAGGTTGTACTAAGTTATATTCCACCAACTTTTCCTTTTCATCACAGCCTTGTCAGCGTTTGTTGTTCTTTATTTTTTTAATCCTAGTCATTCTAACTGGGTTTAAATGGTATCTCCTTGTGGTTTTAATTTTCATTTCCCTTGTGACAAGAGACTTTGAGTTTTTTTCCATATGCCTTTTAGCTATCCATAACTCTTCATTGGAGAACTATCTATTCAGGTCTAGGGCTGTGCTAAAGACTGTTATTGTCCCCTTTCTGTTCTCCCTTTTATGATGATAGATCTTCTGCCTTTTCAGTGCACATGTGGCCACAACTAATAATGACTTTATTTTTAAATTCTTAAATTTAAAGGGGCATCTTTCTCCCTCTCCTTCTGTTTCTTTGTCTCTCTTTGGTGAATGCATCCACCCTTTGGCAAAATTTTTAAAAATAACTTTTTGCTTACTTATCACCAAAAGGGAAAGGAAGATAAAGGCAATTGTACCGTAACAAAATATACTTTCTCAGTATTACCTTCACTATTTTATCTTTAACTGATTTAAGGTGTGTGTGTGTATATATATATACCTTTTGGCTTTAGGGCACATGTGCTCTCAAGAGAGAGAGAGACAGGCAGGGAGAGGGAAAGTGAGAAATTATCCCCCAGCGGGGATAGCCATACCACAATCCCTTCTCCTCTATTCTCCTCCTGGGATCTTGGACATGCACACGGTGTGAGTTCAAAGCCACCAGATCTGGAACTTGAACATCAGTCCCTCATGTAGCAGTCCAGTGACATAACCTCTATACAATCTACTGACTCCGATTACAGTCACATTAAGAGAGGAAATATAGCTAGACCTTTTCCTTTGGATTCAGAAGTTTAATTCTCAAAGGTTATACCTTAGGCTGCTTTCCTCCAATTCAAAACTCTTTTAAAAAGGGGAAAACAAGATAGTAAGTGTTAATTAGTATCCTATTTCTTTTCACCCTTGATTAAAAAGAGGATGACACTATGATAATTTCTTTTTCTTTACTTAGGAAACTGAGTTTTCCACTGATAAATCTAAGGCAGAAGCAATCATTAAAAATGCCTCCACACTTAATAGTTTTTTGATAAATATTATGTGGAATCCCAGAAAAATTCTATAGCATTTTAAATACATATAATTACATAATGGTAATATATTAATATATATGTTCTTTAAGAATATTGTATAGCTTAATTAATGTTGAGACATTTCTTAACATTCATTCACTAAATATTGACTAATTTAAGACTATGTTGAGGGAACCAGCAGTTAGCGTAATGGCTATGTCGCTGAACTCTCACGTAGTCGACTGCAGTTCGCGTCCCAGACCCGGTGGCTTAAAACTCAGCTGGGCACGTGTGCGTGCGTGCCCAAGATCCCGAGAGGAGAATGGAGGAGAAGGGATTGCGGTGTGACCATCCCCACTGGGGGATGATTTCTCGCTTTCTGTCTCTATGTCTCTCTCTGTCTGTCTGGCGAGCGCACGCGCCCTATAGCAAAAACCTCTCAAAAAAAAAAAAAAAAGACTATGTTGAAAGTAGGAATTGTGAGAGAAGGAAGTATCTAGGATGATTCCTCATGTTCTGGCTTGAACAATTACATGCCATTTGAGAGTGTTATTCAAGAAACATAAAGTAACAGAAAACCTTAGAAGATGAGTGAGTTTTATGAGTGGTCATTCATTATTCTATTTTCATTTTGTTCAATTTGAGGTACATCAAGGGCAATCTTAGGTCGATACTTAGATCATGATTATGGAGACAAGAAGAGAGATTTGGCATTGAAACAAAGTTGAGAGAAATGACTATAGAGAAAATAAAGGGATAGGTTTGAATGTGAGTGTTTAAGGAGAGAGTAGAGAGTGAGCCAAGAAGAGACTGAAGGCCTAACTTTGAGGAATTTAAAAACTAAGAAAAGAGAATGAAAAGGAACAGCCAGAGAGACAGAAAGAAAGCCAGTAGGCAAAACATAAAGGGATCCCAATGGGAAAAGAATGCTTCAAAAGGGAGTAAGTTTTAAAAGACTGACACCTGAGGAGTCAGGTAAGCTCTCCAAGATTTAAAATGTCCATTAGATTTAGTGACATGGAGATCATCTGATACCTTTAATAACTGTTACTTCAACATGAAATCACATGTTAATTCTCCTAATAGAGGCTATGCAAATCACAGTCATTCTTTCTGGAACATTTTCCTTCTTTCTTCTTTTTCATTCATTGGGGTCTTGCCATGTCACAATCCTCTGTTCTCAATCTCCTAGCTGAGACTATAGACCATGCCACCACATCAAGCTCTTTTTTTTTAAGAGAGATTTTTGCTATAGGGCATGTGCACTCTCCAGAGAGACAGAAAACAAGAAATCACCCCTTGAGGGAATAGCCGTGCTACAATCCCATCTCCTCCTTCTCTGGGGATTTTGGGCATGCTCGCATGAGTTTCAAGTTGCCAGGTCTGGGATTTGAACCACGGTCAACTACGTGAGAGTCCAGCAACGTAACTATTACCCCATCTGCGGGTCCCACACCCCAAGCTTTTTTTTTTTTTTTTTTTTTTTGTCAGCCAGTTCTGCGTGTTATTGAGGCCGACGCTCAGACCTTGACCCAAGCTTGCAGAGCTTGCGCAGCGGGTACAGCCCCTCCTTCCGCTGCTGCTTCTTGGTCTTCAGGCTTTCCTTGTGCTGGTTGAGCTGCTGGCCCATGGCACGGGTCTTCTTGGGCCGCAGGTCCAGGAGCTTGTACTTCTTGCCCTTGTAGAATTTCCTGAGGTTTTCTTTCTGAGTCTGGTTAATGATGGTGGGAACACAGGCAATGGATTTGTGGACAACGTGGGTCTTGGACCACTTGGATGCAGCTCTGCCTGTCACTTTGGTGACGTGCAGCTGGGACAGCTGCACTTTCAGGTCCTCCAGCTGTTTCAGCAGCTCCTCTCTCTTCTTGCCAGCAAATCCCGAGCCTTAATTTTGGCCATAACTGCCCAACGCCACCACCACCAGTGCCTGCTCGGATGGAAAGAGCCACACCAAGCTTTTTTAAAGACAGGGTCTTTCTATGTTGCAGGTCAGCCCTGAACTTGCAATCCTCCTGCTTAGCCTCCTCAAGTCACTGGGATTGCAGTTACATACCCCTGTGCCCAGCCTTCTGGTTGGGCCAACAATCCAAGCAGGCCTCATGTGGTTCCAAGTTGTGAAGTACAGAGCCTTGGTAGCATGCATCGCTATGGCTGGGCCTTCCTGTCTTTCTTCTATTGAAAGAGCTATTTCATGCTCTTTACCTTTTAACATCTACCTTATAAAAACAATTTCTTTTGAAATAGTGAGAAATTAGTGAGATCTGGAAACTAGTGAGATCCGAGACATCAAGAAAGGATAAGAAATACAAACATTGTATCTTTTAAGCACAGGAAATTTGTGAATTGGAAAGATTCTCCATCTCTTTTCTGGTCGTAAAAAGGATTATTCATTTAATGATTTATTTACTCAATAAACATCTGTGGAGCACCTATGCTATGCTAGGCACTATGTTTGGTGCTGGAGATAAAACAGGTTGAAAAGTACTGACCCTGCACTGACTATACATAGAGCCAAGGGGAAGTGTAGCCAAATGCAAGGAAAGCAGCAATAGCGTGATAAAAGATATGGTAGGAAAAGCTAAGGGTTTCACATGAGCACTCTTGGTCCAAACCTAGTGAATCAAGGAAGGTTTCTGAAGAGGTATGAAATATGAGCACTAGTTAGCCTATTGAGGATGAATGAGGATGGGGAGGATTCAGAAGAACATTCTAAAAAGAAGGAACAGAATATAAAATGACCCAGAAGTTAAGAAGACCATAAGAAACACAAATTGTGTGCATATGTGTATGTATATGTGTGCATATGTGCATGTGTGAATGCATGCATGCTATATTGTGAGTTATGAAATGAGACAGATTAAGCTGGAAAGTCCAGTTTATTCAGGGTCTTATAAATATCACAAGAGCTCACAGAGCTGTGAGAACTACACAGAGTTCTAGCAGAAAAATGAGTTTATTTTTAGAAAAATCATTACAATTTTAGTGCATAGAACGTATGGAGAAAGGAGCAACAGGAAGCAAGGAGACCTCTGGAAGCTTCCTCTTGGCATCTAGCAAAGAGATGATGGGCATTGGTAAGAAATGGTGATGTGGGACCAGCAGTTGGCATAATGGCTATGTTGCTGAAGTCCCATGTAGTTGACCGCAGTTCAAGTCCCGGACCCGGTGGCTTAAACTCATGCTGGGCGCGTGTGTGTGCGTGCCCAAGATCCCAAGAGGAGAATGGAGAAGGGATTGCGGCATGGCCATCCCCCCTAGGGAGTGATTTCTCACTTCCTGTCTCTCTGTCTCTCTCTGTCTCTCTCTATCTTTCTGGCGAGTGCACACTCCCTATAGCAGAAAACAGAAGAAATAGTGATGTAGAGCTATGCTGTCTGACAGGGTAGCCATTAGCAACATACATCTATTGAAATATAGCTAATCCAAATTGAGGATATGAAATATTCAATTAATATTTTTATAATGACTACATATTGAAATGACTATTTATCTCATAAATGAAAGATACATACAGACACACACATATATCTTATTGCGTATATCCATGTATATATATATATGATATACAAAGGGAGAGAGAGAGAAAGAGAGAGAGAGAGCCCCTAACAGGATCCCAGTGTTACAAATCCACCCCCAGCCTTCTGCCAGCCCCAATCAAGAATACACACATGCATGGAATACTTAGAGACGTTTCTGGATTTGAACCAGGAATCTTCCTGTGTGGGATTGCCTCCTAAAGCATTGCATCTTACTGCTACACTACAGTCTGGCACCCAGTGCTATTTTTTGATATATTGGATTAATAAAATATATTGTTAAAAATAAATTTTATCGTTCCTTTTTAGTTTCTTCAGACTCCTAGAAAATGTAAATTTTACATATGTAACATTAAGTTTCTAATGGACAGCATTGATTTAGTTTGCATTGGAAATGGAGAAAATTGCTTGAATAAAGAGATGCTGAGGAGAGGCAGCCCATAATCTGGTGGTTAAAGCACTGGATCCCGCATTGCCAACTATGTGGTTCAAGTTCCAGACCTAGGAGCTTGAAAAACAGAACAGGTGCATGTACGTGTGTGCCCAAAATCCTGAGAGGCTGATAGAGGAGAAGGGACTGTGGTGTGACCATCCCTCTGGGGGACTAATTTCACACTTCCACTCTCTACCTTTCTGCCTCTCTGTAGCAAGTGCACATGTCCTATAGCCAAAAAAACTAATGATGATTAAAACGATAAGATAAATAGAGGAAATGAGTTTGACAGAACCCACATATATATTGTATATAAAGGATAAAGAACAGAAAGGAATATATGTTGATTTCCAGCATCTGAGTTGAACACCTAAGTGAAAACACAGTAGATGGTTTTGTTTTAATTTAATGTACAAGAAGATTCAGTATGTTTGAATGAAAACATGGAGGAGTTAGAGAAAGACAATACAGGTATGTATAATATAAAGTACCTTTGGGGCTGGCAGTTAAGGTGCTGGACTCCCACATGGTCGACCATGGTTCGAGTCCCAGACTGGAGGCTTGCTTTCCTACTTTCCCTTTCTCTTTCTCTGTCTCTCTCTGGTCAAATTAAACAAATAATAATGATGTCATAAATGAAATGAAATAACTCTTCAAAAAAATACATAAAGCACCTTTAGTGTATCGCTTAAAGAGAAAGGAAGCATACCTACCTTACTGTAGCAAAAGAAAAGCAAGAACAGAGGGGTTCCAGAGACAGTTCGTTTTAAAATTGCAAATAGTAAATTGGATACATTCTCATCACAAAAGCTTCTATTGTGTCCAGCAGGTAGTGTAGTGGTTAAGGCACTGGACTCCCACATGGCTGACTGCAGTTCGAGTCCCAGAAATGGCAACTTAAAATTCATGCCAGGCATGTATGTGTGTCCAAAACCCCAAGAGGAAAATGGAAGAGAAGAGATTATGGGGTTGCAGCATAGCCACATCTTCCCTGGGGATAGATTTCTCACTTTTTCTCTCTCTCTCTCTCTTTCTCTCTGGTGAGCACATGCACCCTATAGCAAAACTCTCTCTAAAAACAAAAACAAGTCTTCTATTTTCTCTTAAAAAAGTGGTCATGTAACTGGCTTAAGGCCCAGTTACTGTGTTTAAGATTTGAAGAAAGTAGAATAACTCTAAAGACGTTGGGACGTTTTTCCAGGTAGCATCAAGACGTAGATGAATCTCTAGGGAGGAGCATGGAGAATCGCTGGTTCCTCAGGCAGCACAGAGGGAAAGGACCACAGATTTGTCAAACAGGGTGAAGATTCTCTCAGGTACCTATAGCTAAAGGACAATGAGGCCAGGAAGTTATGGAATTGACAAGCATATGACTGAGAAGAGGAACATAGAATCTAAGATTTTCCTAAAAGGCAATGCGGAGAGGAGTGGGTTGAGCTGATACTTGGAGAATTTCTTCAGGTCAAATCAGTGATTTGTTAGAGCTGGCAGGTGGCAAGGTAGTTATGGTGCCGACTGCCACGTGGCTGACCACTGTTAAGAGTCTTAAATGAGGAGAATTGCTTTATTCATTTTCCCTCCCTCTCTCGGGTCAAATTTTTAAAAATAAAAATAATAAATAAAATTAAGTAAATAGTTTTTTTTTTTAAAAAATCAGTGAGTTGTGATCAGTGGGATATTTGAAATAAGTATTTCAAAGATGGCAAAATTCATGGTCGTCATATGGCCTGTAAGTACATACGAAAAGAGAAGTGGAGGTGAAAGTTAATAAAGATGAGAAAATAAAAAACCAAAAGGCCTGAGACGAAAAAAAAAAAAAAAAAAAGAAACAAAAAAAAATCACATTAAGAGGATGGAGGAATCTGACTGAAGAAGGCAGTGAGACAGGTGTGTGGATCTTTAGAGAATGGGGAAGAGTTGAAGACAGGAGGTTAGGAGATTTACAGCATGATAATTATCCAGTAATGTTCCATCCTTTCTATCCCCAAACACATAAAGATACATTATGTCTGCCTTTCATTCTCCCTTTTTCTCTCTCATGCACACACACTCATCACTCACTCACACTCATATTGACATACGTGAATCCAATTTTTAAGACAAAATTGTTACAAAAAGTTGGAGGAAAATGTGTTAAATTGTGCATTTTCTTTTTGTGTTACAGATGGAAAAATGAAAAAAAAAGTGTGGTTCTTTAGCAATAGAACTTCAAAAATGTGCTCAAACAATAGCTTCTAAAGGTTAGGAGCAGGCCATGCTGGTTCATGCTGAAGAGGCATTTTTAAAGACAGATTTTTATAGTGAAAATAGTGCTGAACTAGGAGGCGAAAGACCTGGTTTCCAAACTGATTGTTCAATTATCAGCTGGGTGTTTTGGAGCAAGACACTTAACCCCTATGGATCTCCATCTTCCATTCTGTAGAAAATGGGTGGTTTTTATAGCTTGCAACTCTACAAGATCTTCGTGATAATTTAGCAGGAAGATGCACAAGAAATCCTTTTTAGCCTCTTAAATGCCTTCTAAATGATTAATAACAGGGCCTACCCTGTAGCCTAATAGTTAACTAATAGTTAAGGGATCCAGATCCAATTGCTGCATAGCTATGCCTCACTGGGGGTGTTTTCTCCCTTTCTCCCTTTCTTTCTGTCTCTCTGTCTCTTTGTGGCAAGTGTATACACCCTGTGGCAACTAAAAAAAAAAAAAAAAAATTATCTGAGGAAACTCCTGACCTAGCTCTAGCGAAGACTTTTCTTTTTTTCAAATCACAGTTTCAGGACCAGAAGGTGGTGGAGTAGGTAAGGCACTGAACTCCCACATTGCAGACCATGGTTTGAGGCCTAGTCCTGGCAGCTTGAAAATCATGTGTATGTGCATGCCCAAAATCCTAAGAGGAGAAGGGAATGCAGTGTGGCCATCCCCCTATGACAAAAATGTAAAAGAAATAAATAAAAATCAGAGTTTCTGTTATACTGATAATATTCACATATATAATCAGGAATTAGGAATTAGATTGAATTATGATTTCTGAAGGATGGTCATTTGTCTATTGATTATTCTAAACATCAGTGGGGTTTCTTTTATTGCTTTTGGGGAAATACTGAAATACATGTCTCTTTTTGATTTCCTAAAAAGTGTGGCCATTTCCTCAGAATTATCGAAGATATTTGTTAAAGTGCAATTACGTGTACCCAGCAGCTAGAGCTTCTGCCCTTTGGCCTGAGAATCTGTGATTTAATTAATTTTTCTTTAAGCTTATTTTTTCATTTTATTTTTTAAAATATTTTATTTAATTTTATTTATTTTAATTTGACCAGAGAGGTACACAGTGAGAGGGAGAGGAGAAGTGAGAAAGCAAGCCGCCAGGTCTAGGACTTGAACTGCGGTCAGCCATGTGGGAGTACACTGCCCCTAACCACCACACTACCTGCCAGCCCCCTTTAAACTTTCTTCCATGATGACAGAATTCTTCGTTTCACGTAAAGGCTAGAAGATAGAGAGAGAATACAAGTGCTACATGGCCAGAGAAGAGTGGGCTTCCTTCCTTCCTGAAAATCTGGCTGACCTTGGCATTCTAGCCTGTGGATCACAAAGGGTTAGTAACAAGAAGAAATCATGATTATGCTACTGCTCCTCCTAAGACCTATTTTCTAATCTGAAGGTCTTTTTTCTCTTCTTAAGAATTCAGGATCAATGCAACTTCCTATTATCTTTGGACAGAGCATGTCTTTCAATAGCTTATTGACATTTCAGTTTGTCAGCTTCCAGAACTCCATTGTTGACTCAAGTTCCACCTTTGCTTAATTAGAGAGGGAAGACTTTTAAACAAAAACACTTAATTTTTCTCATAAATGCTAAGGTGTGAGCCAGAAACAGCTGAGGCTTTAGAAAGAATCACACTCTTTGCTGATGCTTTAGATATTTTGCAAAGTGCATTTTTTACTCTGCGGAGAGAAAAATGTTCTGGAGATAGCATGTCAGGGGAGCTAGATAAATTTCTTGCCTGATTTTCACAGAGAGGGTTTTTCAATTTAATTTACAGTGTGGAAAATTTCTTAAGCACCATATTCATTCATGAGTATAATATATATGTATGTATATGTATCTATATGTATGTAATGTAAGCATATGCCTGATACATGCATACACACATGCACACACACTTTCTTCTCTTCTGTTGGAACTGATAGCCCCTCTGGAGAGAGGTTATATTAACAATTTCTGAGTTTGATTATGAGAGAGGTTTAAAAAAATAACAAAAATCTTCATAAACTCTTAGAGATTGTTTATACCAATCCTTCCTTTTTACAGATGAGAATACTAAGACCCAGAGCAATTGGATAACTTTAAACTTGAATTTTTCTGTTTTTTTTGTAGTGTAGGCAGTCACACATTTAGAGAAAATTATCTTTAATTAAAATTAAATTCTCAATTAAATATGATTTCCAGGGTAAGATCCTAAAGCTATCATTGAAATCCTAGCCTCTGTTAGTAGCCAAGATTTTTCAAGATTATAACATTAAATAAAAGCAGAATGCAAGTTACATTTTAAAACTGGTTATTTTCCATGATGGTAAAATAAAAGCAGAGTACAAGTTATGTTTTACAGTTGGTTATTTTCCTCTGCTGTACACAAAGACTGTTAATCCAGGATGAAGCTTTGCTCAAACCATCTATGAATGGTTTCCAAATTTCAGAGAGCTCTCTGAGAACATTGTTCAGACTGTGGTAATATTGCCTCATATAGATCCCGTCTAGGATTAAAGCACATGCCCCCAACACATTCCCCTTGTTTATATGTTTTGGAGTGGCCCCTTGTTCCAGGAAATACTTTGTCATCATACACTTGACAATTTTGGGTTGCCATCAACCACGTCACAAACTTAACACTCAGTTTTCCCAGTGAGTCTTTCCAGGGACCCAACTCACCTCTTTCTGTTTGGGTTTCCATGCTGACATTTAGAAAAACAACAGTCATTCGACTCATAAAGCCCTTTCTCTATTTTCTGTACTAATTTTAATATTGACTTTCTCCTAAAAGCTCCAAAATATTTTAAGGATTTTTTTCCTTTTCTTTCTTTCTTTCTTTCTTTCTTTCTTTTTTTTTTTTTTTGCAAGTTTGAGCTTCCAAGCTTATATTTTTTAAGTGCTTCCAAATTTTTTCTTAACATATGTTGCACGAAGTCTGTCCTATTAACAGAACCCACTCCTCTTCCAAATAGAATAAAAATCCAAAGATTTAGCCTTTCAGAGAGCATTTCTGAGTTGTACAATTAATATGAGCTGTGTTTAGCTCAAGCTCAAGTCATTTTGTTTCAATTTGACTCTCCCATGTCTCTTGTCTATAACCATCAAAGATTATGGGTTCAAATCTATTTTTGAAACACCTAATTTTATGTGTATCTAGTGATGGCACTTTTTTATGTACTCACAAGAAGAGTAAAAGTTTTTTAAAATGAACACAACAGTAAAACATTTTATTCTAACATTTCTTTATTTTTGAGCAGTTGTCTTTTTCTTCTCCATCTCATTCAGAAAGCTATTTAAAAGTAATAGCTTCGATAAATGTGTGCAGCAAATTAAGAATTTCCAAGAGGCATTCTTGTGTATGAGTAAGTGTTTTCATGTTGGACTCAGACTGCCTGGGATTAGGTTTTAATTCTACTGCTTCCTACCTGTACAACCTTGAGAAAATGACTTTTCTTTCTGTAATTCCATTTCTACATAAGAATAACAAATGATAAGTGGAGATCATGTCATAAGTACATGCATGTCCCTTAGAACAGGGGTTAGTACATAGAAGTAATAAATGTCATGTATTTATAATCTGCATTAAATAGAATAAAATACATAGATCAGTTACCAGGCATATAAATACACATATAGATTCCCCAGGATACACAGATAGGGTATGATAATTTGGAAGGGAATTTGAGGTTTCTTATATTTTACTTACTGAATTTAATTTTGTTTTATTGTTTGTATTGTCTTGAGATTTATTTATTGCCTTGAATTTTAACTTGCACTATAAAAAAATCATATAGTAGGCCACTATTTGTGATTATATGCAGTTTTGTTTGTATTGATTTGGGTTTGTTTTTTGCTAGAGGGCACATGCACTCAACAGAGAGAGGGGAGTCAGAAAGCATCCCCAATGGGGAATGCTCATGCCTTAAATCCTTCTCCTCCACCTTAAATCCTTCTCCTCCATTTCTCTTTTGGGGATTTTGAGCACACAGACATATGTACCATATGTGTTTCTCAAGTTACCAGATCTGAGACTCAACCCACATGGTCAGCCATGTGGGATCTGGCTGCCTTAACAACTAGGCCATGCGGCCAGCCTAATATATACAGTTTTGGTATTCATTTTATGATGAATTTAGGATCTTTTTTTTGGGGGGGTGGGAGATTTTCACTATTGGGCGCGTGCGCTCGCCAGATGGACAGAGAGAGACATAGAGACAAAAAGCGAGAAATCACCCCCCAGGGGGGATGGTCACGCCACAATCCCTTCTCCTCCATTCTCTTCTCAGGATCTTGGGCACGCACGCACACGCGCCCGGCGTGATTTTAAGCCACCGGGTCCGGGACTTGAACCGTGGTCGACTAGGTGGGAGTCCAGCGACATAGCCATTACGCTAACTGCTGGTTCCCGAATTTAGGATCTTAATAAAGTCTTTCCCAAATGATTTAGACTAATCTAAGCCATGATGATCCTGGAATTTTACCAGACAAAACTACCAGAAAACTGGATGAGTCTGCTAGGAAACAAAGCAGAAGAGGCAGGAGTGTTGCTCTTTCGCACTAGGAAGGAGGGTTGTCAGTGAACTCTTACTAGATCTCTCACAGACTCTCAACAGGTCCAGAAGCTAAAATAAATATTTGGAATGTCATTCAGGATGATTAATTTTTTATTTACTTTGTTTTGGTAAAGAAGTTCAAGTTCAATGGCCCAGCATTCACACTAGAAGTTTCTGCTTACAAGACTACTTGACAACTGTTGAAATATTTAAGCTACTAACAAGACATTTTCTGTTCATTAAAGGAGTGGTCAGGAACATCATTTAAAAAATTTCCATTGGTGAATGGAGATTAGTAGATTCATGTCAATAGGAGTAAACTGTAGTGCAATTTACTGTACAGCTATTCATGCCCTGAGGCTATGAAGAGAATTATGATATCTAAAAAATTCCAAGATGAAATATGTCAATAATTGGACCCTCTTGGGGTATATATCAATCCAAATATTTTTATGTTCTGTGCCAAAGGATTTAGTAATTAATCTGAAAAGTCCTGCCATCTTATGTTGTTCTCTAGTTATACCACCTAGGTATACCTCACCTTTTCTGAGCATGTTTCAGGATTTACATTCCTTTTTCATCTCCTTCAGCATTTCTGCTGTACTGGCTGTTGATACAGCATACTATATCTTCACAACAGGGACCCTATCCCTGACTTCAAGCTCTCAAGATTTGCTCAAGTACACTGCTGGCAGTAACTTTCCTCAAAAAACTATTCTGTGTGGATGACATGGGCAAAGGCCCTCTTAAAGACATGTATCTTGTATGTGTTTGAGAAAACCTATGCCTCCAGTTGGGAAGTTCACATCTGGAGCAGAGATCATAATATCTAATCAGGGAGGCCAAGAGGAGCATATAGTGATGGGAGTTAGGTTATTGTGACTCTTTTCTTAGATTGGGATTGGTATAAAGCATACAACCCATAGTTCACCTTCACTCAGCTCCTTTCAAGGTGATTGTTGGACTTGGCCTTGTGTTATGAAAGTGAATGACACCTGACTCTACTGTGTTTTTGTTTATATTTTTGCAATAGGGTGTATACATTTGCCAGAGAGAGACAGTGAGAGGGAAAGTGAGAATCACCTCCCAATGGAAAAGGTCACATTGCAATCGCTTCTCCTCCATTTTCCTGGGATTTTGGGCATGCACACATCTGCACCTGGCATGAAGTTCAAGCTGCCAGGACTTGAACCATGGTCAGTAACATGGACGTTCAGCACCTTAATCCCATGCCATCTACTGGACCACCTCCCCTTAAAGCCCCTTAGATAACAGGATCAGAAAGAAACAAAATGATGCTTATAAGTTGGAATAAAGGACTTCTTCAAAGTGAAGAAAAAAGCTAAAGTAAAAAAGTAAAATAATTAAATCCATTGAAATGGCTTGTGTTGCCTACAAGATGACCATGTCAAATTGTAATAATATCTACTCTGTCATGAAAGTCAAAGGTCCACATATATGTCAGCTTTTTAGAAAGAATTATTCATTTAATTTAATTAACTAATTTATTATTATTATTTAATTTGTTATAGGAATGTACACTCACCAGAAACAGAGAGCGAGAGAGAGGGAAAGTGAGAAAGCAAGCCACTAGGTTTGGGACTCAAACCATGGTTGGTCATGTGGGAGTCCAGTTCCTAACCATTACTCTACCTGCTGGTCCCATGCCAGCTTCTTAAAAAAGGATAAACACCAGCTTTAGGGCCAGTCCAGGGCCTGCTGATTAATGTGGCTAGATCCCACATGGTCAAATGCACAGTTTGAGTATGGAACCTGGTGGCTTGAAAAAAGGTGCCCAGCTCACATGCATGTATGTCCAAAATCCCAAAGGGAGGGAGAAGTGAGGGAAAAGGGATTGTGGCATGACTGTTACCCATGGGGGGTGGGGTGTTTTCTTACTTTCTCTCTTAATCTCTCTTTATCTTAGGTGAGCGCACATACCCCCTGAAAAATTTAATAAACACAAAAAACACTAGCCTTTATAGCTTCAGTATTCTGAATTAGGAGGGGCAAATAGATACAGATTGCAATGTAAGAAATTTTCTAATTAAATGATTCTGTTTATTACTGACTTTTAGTTTATAATTTCAGTCGTGAATCCACAGAAAATCTGATCCAAAAAATAAAACACATAACTAAACAGGACTGCACTGGGTTCAGATAACCCTTGATTATAACATTATTCCATATTTTACACTAATCTCAGAAATATGTCAATATTTCTGTTAAATTTTGTTATTTTAAGACTATCAGTAGTATATAGTCCAAAATTGTCTATATTTATGATTTCAAGAAGTAAAGAAAAAAAATCTCAAACAAAGAAACAGGCTATACAGAATGGAACAAAAAGCAAGCTGGTCTCATATTTCTGCATAGCAATATCTTCCCAAAACAGTGGAGAAACATCTAAAGAGATTTGAAAAATAAAATAATTAACATTTATAGTTGAACTGTCTTTCAGGCATGAGGGCAAAAGTAAAACAGGAAGGGACTAAGGTGAGGGAGATTTCAAAACATCTACAGTAAAAACTGACAGACACGAAGTGGCTAAGAGACTGGTTCTTAACCACTTAGAACAAAGATGGTGCCTAGACTGAATAACCTTGTAACTCATTATACGGTATTAGTATAAAAGAGGACACTCTCACCTGTGCCATGATAGTTTGGAACAACCGTGGCAGTGACTAGATAAGGACAGAACATGGGAGAGACAGTGGTTCCAGGAAAATCACTTCCCCGTTCCTGGAAGTCATGAATAAACTGCTCCTTTCTTAGGCCGGCATTAAACCAAGCCATATAAGCCAGACCATCACTGAAGTTTGGAGTGTCCCTGCCTATTGAGTAGCCCTTCGACCCTTCCCTTTCAGGTAACAATTCTCCCCTTCTTGGGGCTGGCAGGTGGCGAGATATTTAAAGGTGTTGGATTCCCACATGGCCAACTACAGTTCAAGTCCCAGACCTGGTCACTTACTTTCTCTCTCTCTGTCTCTCTTGTCAAATTAAAATAAAAACAACAACAACAACAGATGGAGTTAAATAAACATTTTTTTAAAAAATAACAGTTCTCCCCTTCTTTTCAGAGGAAGAACAAACTGTTCACCAATGTCCTCTCATGAGATTGCTTCTCATGGAGTAATCCGCTCTGTACACTTTCCTTAATAAACCTGCTTTCACTCTCCCTCAAAGGCTCACTCTTGAATTTTTTCTTCTGTGAAGTCACTTCAAGCACAGACTCTCACAGTTGTCTCCCGGCCACAAAGGAGGACATGCTCAGATATAAATTTTCTCAAATTAACTCTGTTCTCGAGTTATAATCTGGATAACCCAGAGATATTCTAAATTCAAATCCAAAATGCAAGAGTAGAGATAGTAAGGAACTTGTAAAGTTTTCTTCATTCACTCTGGATCCCACCTGTAATCCTGTTGAAAACGAGGTGTTGGATGAGTTCTGCAGTTTTGTAAAGAAATATTAACCTGCAATGCTTCTTTAATCTGTTCTTTTTTTTCAGTTTGTATTTTTACTTTTCCAATTAGCTGAACATGAATGTATATTTTCAAATCTGAACTTCCCAACTTATATAGAACCTCTCCCCACATTAAGTGACAACCTAAAATAAATAATGTCTTGAAAAAGTAGTGGAGAAAAGAGTGTCTTTCCCACAAAAGGTTCTGGAAGAGTTGGATATCCACTTGCAGAAGAATAAAACTAGACCCCTATCTCTTACCACTAACAAGAATCAATTCAAAATGGACCAAAGATTTAAATATAAAGCCTCAAACTACAAAACTACTAGTAGAAAATGTAGAGAAAACTTTTAAAGATATTGAAGTAGACAAAGATTTCTTAAATGAGATTCATAGTGTACAGGCAATAGTCCCCAAAATAGACAAGTTGGATGGCATCAAGCTAAAAAGCTTCCTCATAACAAAGAAAGTAATAGAGTGAAAAGGACAACTCTCAGAAAGGGAGAACATATTTGCAAATTATTCCTTAAAGGATTGGTATTCAGATTACATACATAGGAAACTAAAGCAGCTCACTAATAGAAAACAAAATAATCCAGTTTTAAAAACGGGCAAATGGGGGACCAGCAGATGGCATAATGGTTGTAGTCGACCGTGGTTCACGTCCCGGATCCGGTGGCTTAAAACTCATGCCGGGCGCGTGTGCGTGCGTTCCCAAGATCCCAAGAGGAGAATGGAGGAGAAGGGATTGCGGTGTGGCCATCTCCCCTTGGGGGTGATTTCTTGCTTTCGGTCTCTCTGTCTCTGTCTGTCTGGTGAGCGCACGTGCCCTATAGCAAAAACCTCTCAAAAAAAATAGTAAATAAAAAATAAAAATAAAAAGAAAGGACGACAAGTGCTGGCAAGGTTGTGGTTGAAAGGGAACTCTTACACTGTTGATGAGAATGTAAATTGGTTCAGCTTCTGTGGAAAACAATATGGAGGTTTCTCAGGAACCTACAGATGCTTCCATTTGACTGAATTATCCCACTTCTTGGTATTTACCTGAAGGATAGTAAAACACTTAATCAGAAAGAAATGTACACATCCATGTTTGTTTCAGCATTCTTCACAACTGCTAAAACATGAAACCATCCTAAGTGTCTAAAAACTAATGACTAGTTTGATAAACTGTGGCACATATATACTACAGAATATTAAATAGCTAGAAGAAACAATAAGATCCTATTATTTGATCAAAATGGATGAATATGAAAGATTTAACTGTTGAGCAAAGTCAGCCAGACTTTGAAAGAGAAACGTCGTATATCCTGACTGAATTTGTACTGAGAAAAAACCAAAACCAAAAACAAAAAAACCACTTCCCTTACCCTGATGTCTCCTCTTAGTAACTTTTCATTCACTGATTTCCATCCTGCTCCAAAGAACAACAGCAACAACAAAAAATCTGTTGTTCTCTGGTTTTTACATTTGTTAAAAAGAAAAAAAAAAAAAAAACAAGACTCTGGTTAATGATCACATTTGTTCATCTCTGATCCTTTGAAACATCCCATTAAACTAAAAATGAAGGACTGAAGCGAGGAATGAAGTAAATCCACAAAAGGAAAAAATAAAGCTAAAAGAAATTACCAGTTTACATTCCCATCAACAATAAATTCATGGAAGGTGGAAAGCAGATGGAAGAATCCTGGGAAAGCTCAGGAATACACCAAGTATCTGAAAAGGTGAGAACGGTGGCTGGCATTGAAAATGGAAGGATTGGCGTCCAACCCACATTACCCAGCACAGCCCAAGTGTTACCATTCCCCAACTTTCTTCTAGGGATCACTCACTCTCCAGAGTAGATTCTGGTCAGATTTCTTCCTATCTCTGGAAAGAGCCAGAGATTCATTTGCTAAATAAAATAAACCCCACACTTGGAGAAGCAAAGCACAGCAGAGAAGGGGAGAATAAACACCTGCAAAAACAGGGAATGCTTTGAATTTCCACAAAATATTGAGAAATCTCAGTCCTATTCCCTGCTCTACTCCTAGAAAAGATCATCAGACAGGGACTTCTAGTGTGTGATAAACAGAATAGCGACCCTCCTAAAAATGCCCACATTCTAATCCCCCAAACCTGTGACAACATTATGTTATATGGCAAGGGTGAACTGAGGTTAATAATCAACTGACTTTAAAATCAGGAAACGATCCAGAAATATTTTAATGGCTTAAAATTAGGAAAGGATCCTGGACTATCTGAATGACTCATTGTAGTATCAGAGTCTTTTAAACATAGAGGAGTCAGGAAAGTCAACATCACAATGATAAGAATGTGAGAAAGACTTGACTAGTCATTGCTGGCTTTGAAAATGGAAACAAGTCATGCTTGGTCAGCCTCTAGAAAGTGGAAGAGCCAGAAAACATATCTCTTATAGACTCTCCAAAAAGGAAATGCAGCCATACTCAGACTTACTTTCAGCCCACTGAGACCATTGCTGGACTCCTGAACTATAAAACTGTAAGATAGCTCTTTCCACCATCTTTCTTTCTTTCTTTCTTTCTTTTTTTTTTTTGAGAGGTTTTCCGCCATAGGGCACATGCTCTCGCCAGACAGACAGAAAGAGACACAGAGACAGAAAGCGAGAAATCACCCCCCAGGGGGGATGGTCACGCCGCAATCCCTTCTCCTCCATTCTCCTCTCGGGATCTTGGGCACGCACACACACGGTGTGAGTTCTAAGCCACCGGGTCCGGGACCGAACCCCGGTCGGCTACGTGGGAATCCAGCGACATAGCCATTACGCTAACTGCTGGTTCCCTTTCCGCCATCTTTCTGTCCACCATAATGGTGCACATGAATGTCCTGGGTGATGCCCTCAAGAGCATCAACAATGCCGAAAAGAGAGGCAAACACCAGCTTCTTCTTAGGTCGTGCCGCAAGGGACCGAACCCCGGTCGGCTACGTGGGAATCCAGCGACATAGCCATTACGCTAACTGCTGGTTCCCTTTCCGCCATCTTTCTGTCCACCATAATGGTGCACATGAATGTCCTGGGTGATGCCCTCAAGAGCATCAGCAATGCCGAAAAGAGAGGCAAACCAGCTTCTTCTTAGGTTGTGCCGCAAAGTCATAGTCTGGTGTCTAAATGTGATGTAATACACACATACAAATAAAATGCCTCATGGGGGGGAAAACTGTAAGAGAAATTTATGCCGATTTAGGGGGCCAGCAGGTGGCATGGTGGTTAAGAGTGCTGGACTCACACATGGCAGACTGCAGTTCAAGTCCTGGACCTGGCATCTTGCTTTCTCACTTTCTCTCTGTCGCTCTCTGGTCAAATGAAAATACATCAATTTTTTAAAAAGTTTAAAAAAATACCACCAAATTTCCTCAGGAATGTGAACAAAATCTCCAATACAGAAAAAATGATTTTTTAAAAATACATTAAAATTGAAAACAAAATGGGAGGAACACAAAACTGTGTTTAAAGAAAATCTATAAATAATACAATATAAAAACTAAGAGTATATGCTTATATCCTTGATTTGATTATTGCACAGAATGTACATGCTTTAGAAAATGATATTGTAGGGAACAGCAGTTGGCGTAATGGCTATGTTTCTGGACTTCCATATAGTCGACTGTGGTTCAAGCCTCGGACCGTGGCTTAAACTCATGTTGGGTGCCTATGCGGTTGTATCCAAAATCCACAAGGGGGTCCACAAGGGGCCTGGAGCTGCTGCTACTTAGAATATATCTTGTTTCTAAAGACTGTTCTCACTGTATTCTTGGTACAATGGATGAAAAGAAACAGACATTAAAGAGCATAATAAGATTCTAGAATACCTGCGGTAAAGGTAGCACTTTCAGAGAGGAAATGGAGATCACATTCAAGGGAGGCAAACTGCAAACCTGGGATTCCTGAATTGTGAGGAAATTGTTTTAATGCTGCTAGAGAAAGTAAAGACTAGCCTTGGATTATTTACCACCCAAACTACTGACTGAATGTGAGTAAAAACTTACCAAAGATCTCAAAAAAATGGCTCTCCAGTGTATGATTTGCTCTATGAAAATAAGAGCACACCAAAGAAAGTCTTAGGTCCAGAAAATAGTCAACGTAGGGAGAATTTCCAGTGTAATGGCTACGCCGAGAACCTAGAAGCAGTGGGTCTGTGTTACTGGAATAGGAAAACAGATGAGGTCTAGGGACTATCACACACACACACACACACACACACACACATACACACACACAGACAATAAAGAAGAACGAACTAGATACATTCACACACACACACACACACACACACACACATACACACACACACACAATAAAGAAAGAAGAACTAGATACATTTTACTCTATTGATACATTTTTTTATGTCATCAGATAGTTTGATTTGAAAAAGTTAATATTAAGATTTTGAAGGCTGGCCCTGAAGTGCAGCAGTTAAAGTCTGTGCACAGGGAGCTAGATGAAATTAGTCGACAGTAGTTTGAATCTGGGCCTTGTGGGGTTGAAACAACCCAGGCTGGCATGTGTGCACACATGGCCAAATTCCTAACAGGAAGGAGAAATGGAGATAACAGGACTGTGGTCTAACTATATCCTATTGCTGCTTTCTCTCTCTCTCTCTCTCCTCTTTCTATCTCTCTCTCTCTCTGGAAATCCATGCACTCTCTGGCAACAACAATAAAAAGATAATGTGGGACTTAGAAAAAAGATATTTGGAGGGTAAACAATGTTAGGTATAACAGAATTAAAGCAAACATGTAATAACAACAACAAAAAATCCAGATAATAATAATTAATTAAAAAACAGACAATTTGTTACAGAAATAAGAAAATGTAATGATAATAAATTACATACTCATTTATAAACAATACTTACATAATCATAGCACTATAAATAACTTATGTTCATTTCATCAAAAAGTGTGTTCTAATATTTGGAAGATGGGATGGGAGTGAAAAAGTGCTAAATCCTCATCTTTTCAAGTTAAGATGCAAAGAGGAAAATAAAATCAATAACTCCACAAATGGCACAACAATGGGTAAGAAACATGACAGCAAAATGTAAAAGACATAGCTAAAAGAATTAAAAGTGAAGAATTGAAAGTGGTTATCTCTGAGGAAATGGACTGAGAGATGCACTAGGAGAGGTGGAACAAAGGACTTCTGCATTTGAATTTGTCTTTTAAAATCAAATCTGAGGTCAAACAGATGGTGTGGAGGTTAACATGATTGGATTTCACATGGCTAGCTGCACAGTTTGAGTCCTGAAGCCAGCAGCTTTAAAATCACACTGGGTGTGTGTGTATGCATACCCAAAATCCCAGGAGGAGAATGGAGGAGAAGGGATTGTGGCATGGCCATCTCCCCTGGGGATGATTTCTTACCTCCTTCCTCTGCTCTCCCTCCAGTGAGCATATGCACCCAATAGCAAACTAAATAGATAGATAGATGATAGATAGATAGATAGATAGATAGATAGATAGATAGATAGATAACTAAATACAATTTTATCCTCTCTCATTCATTCAGGCAACTATTTTTAAAATGCCATACTCAGTAACTTATAAACAACAGGAATTTATTTCTCACATTTCTGGAGGCTGGGAAGTCCAAGGTCAAAGTGTTGACAGGTTCATGTATGGGTGAGGCCCCACTTCCTGGTTCACAGAATGCATTTTTTCTCACTGCACCCTCACATCGTGGGAAGGGTAAAGAGCTCTGAGCCTCTAAAGGCAGTAACCTCATTAAGGAGGTTTCAGTGCTCATGACTTAATAACCTCCTAAAGACCTCATCTAATATCATCACCTTGGAAGTCTGAGTTTTACCATATAAATTTGAGAAGATATAAACATTGAGACCATAGCATATGTATGTACTACGTGGGTAAAAATTTTAAAATAAAAAAAATGCCTAACCTATTTACAATGTTGTAAGATGTACTAGGAGAATTATCATAACCCCTTTACTTCCTTTTATAAAATAAAGCTCCATCATACAGCAATATAGTGGTTTTTTTCATGCTAAGAAACTCAAGTTATGAATTTTCATTTTTAAAATTCATACTGATTGCCTGAACCATTTCTTTAATTGGGAAAGACTAATAAACCGTCTAGTGGTAGATATTACCTGTCATCTAAGACAAAAGAAAACTTGTGTTTTAAGTATAAAACTTACCTAAGCTTCACAAAATAAGTATTTAATGTGTACTGAAAAATAGAGATATTATATTTTTATAGTTATTTTATTTAACTTTATTATTTATTTACTTATTTTAATTTGACCAGAGAGGGACAAAGAGAGAGAGAGAAGAAAGTGAGATAGCAAACTGCCAGGTCCAGGACTTGAATCACAGTCAGCCATGTGGGAGTTCAGCGTCCTTAACCACCATGCCACTTGCCAACCTCAGAGATAGTATCTTGATGAGATTTCTATTTTCCTTTCTTTTTTGTTCCCTTCCTTCCTTCCTTTTTGGGTTTATGGATCCATATTTTTATTTTTTTCGAGTTTATTCATTTATTTCTTCTATGAGTTTAAGAGGCTCAGAGAGACACAGGCACACTCAACAGAGTCTACATGCCACAATCCACCCTGAGTTTCAGCCAATCCCAGATCATGCATGGCACATGTGAGCCTAGCATATTCATGGAGGTTTGAATGCACACTTAGAACCTTCCATGTGGATCAGTCTCATAGTGTTTTGTTACTAATAGACCACTCTCCAGCCCCCCAGCTTATATTCTTCTATTTTTAAAATCTGGTTAGGTATTTTTCTTACAATGAAAAAACACACATATAAATTTAAAATGAAATCTAAACATATACAATTTTTTATGTAATGTTAATATGTGTACACACAATAGAAGACAATGAAACATATTAAAATTTAATAAAGGCTGTTTTTTTTTCTGTTGGAATAAGAAGCATTTCTTCCCCTCTTAATTTTTAAAAAAATTCAAACTTCAGTAACAACAGTTTAGTCCTTTTAAATATTAAATAAAATAAAAACACATTTTTATTAAAGACAATGATGGCAACTTCTTTAAATTTAACCCAAACTGCTTTATGACAGGCAGTAAGGATATGAGAAGGAGCTGCTACATAGACATTGGTAAATATATAAAGGGGTTAAGAGGGGAATTGTGGTCATTTCTACAATTTTCATTCTCCTCTTTTCCCATCATGTGGCAGCCTGTGGGTTTTTGAAACACATTTTTATTAAAGACAATGATGGCAACTTCTTTAAATTTAACCCAAACTGCTTTATGACAGGCAGTAAGGATATGAGAAGGAGCTGCTACATAGACATTGGTAAATATATAAAGGGGTTAAGAGGGGAATTGTGGTCATTTCTACAATTTTCATTCTCCTCTTTTCCCATCATGTGGCAGCCTGTGGGTTTTTGTTTTTTTTTAATTGTGGTCATTTCTACAATTTTCATTCTCCCCTTTGCCCAGCATGTGGCAGCCTGTGTTTTTTTTTTTTTTTTTCAGCCTGTGGTTTTGATGGCATTTATAGCTTCTCCAGATCCAGGGATGGGTGCTGGTATGCTAAATTGTTTGAGGGTAATCCCATTTCCCTTAGTAAACATAGGTTCAGGAATGGAACAACCCAGGGCTGAGCCAATTGGCGCTTGGCATTTCCCAGTCATACTCATTGAACAGGAGTCATTTGATCTCCTTAGGGCTAGAATTTTGTTCCTGGTTGAAGGAACAGAGTTCTCTCTTGCTGTATGGATCCTAGAAGCTGCCTTGAGAAGCTAACCCAGAGGTATAAACAATTCACAAAAGAGGGCAAAACAGAATGAGTCATTGAGAAATAGACCAGAGTCCTTTTGAATAGGAACTAATTCCCACCACAAGATCTAGCTGTTTCACTCACCTGAAGCAAAATGTATTGTTTAAGCAGGAGTTAAACTTTACAAGCAAAAGAATTCTACCTGACCATATAAAGAGAACATTTTGAGTGTTTCTTATGTGCCAAGATTTTCCACACATGTTATTCTTTTAACCCACATAAAACCATGTTAGATTTCATATATTTTTAAATAAATCATTTAATTTTTATTTATTATTATTTTAAATTTACTACAGAGTATATAAGCTCACCAGAGAGAGACAGAGATAGAGAGAGAAAGTGAGAAAGCAAGCTGCTAGGTCCAGTACTCAAACCAAGGTCACCCATGTGGGAGTCCAGCACCTTTACCACCATGCCACCTGCTGGTCCCCATGTCAGATTTTATTACTTTCATTTTTTTAAAGGTTTTTGTTTGTTTGTTTGTTTGTTTTTCCACAAGGCATGTGCTTTTGCCAGAGAGAGATAGAGAGAGACAGTAAGAGGGAAAGTGAGAAATCACCCTCCAGGAGGGATAGATATACCATAATCCCTTCTCTTCCAATTGCCTCCTGGGATTTAGGGCATGCATGCACATGTGCCCAGCCTAGGTTTTAATCTGCCAGGTCCAGGACTTGAACCGTGGTCAACCATGTGGAAGTTCAGCTCTTTAACCACTATATCACCTGCTGACCTTTATTATTCTCATTTAAAAAAATTATTTCTTCAGGTTTTTGCCAAAGAGTGAATGTGCTCACCAGAGAGATACAGAGAAACAGTGAAAGAGAAAGTGAGGTAGCACCCTCACGGGGAGAATGGTCACACTGCAATCCATTCTCCTCCTGGAATTTTGGGCACATGTGCACATGTACCTAGCATGATTTTCAAGCCATCAGATCTGGGACTCAGACTGCAGTTCACCATGTTGGAGTTCAGAACCTTAACCACCATGCCATCTACTGTCCTTCTCATTTTAAAGTCAGGATACTAGTGAGACTGATGCTGATTAATTACCCAACATCACGAACCTAGCAATAGTTTTGCTATTTTTTCTTTGTTTGTTTTGCTAAGCAAGAACATTAAGGAATCACTCACACACACATATACATACACGATACATTACCCTATTTTATTACAACAATTTCATAAAAAAAACACTATAATAAAAATTTAAAATGACCTTGGCCGGAGAACTAAAGGCAGTCCTTCTCAAGCAAGGACTGTTTCTGTTATTGCATTGTTACTTTCCTGTGCACCATCACGTGTGGGTGCCAGGCCAGTTGCATAAAACATCGTATTCTTTTT
>NW_006159882.1:470958-488348 GCF_000334495.1 Tupaia belangeri chinensis
TCAGCAGGATTTGAATAAGGTCTGGAAATGTGAGTTTTTAATACATCCTCCAGGTAATTCTGTCAGGTAGCCAGGATGGAGAACTACTATTCTAAGAGACATAAGGTGTGCTTGTATTGGAACAGCTCCCTTTTGCCTGCTTTCCCCAGAAGTTTCTTTCCGGTTCTCCAATCTGCTGCTATTTGCACTTCAGGCTGTACTCCTCAGCCTGGTGGATTTATGAATTATGTCTCTACTGGCCCTCAGCTCTGATAACTGAACATGATTTTTCTTTCTGTTGTTGCCTCAGTGATTGCATTCCATTTTACTATTTTTTTCTTATTCAGAGCTACCCAGAGAAGAAAGGAAGGATTCTCTCTGAGTCACCAACCACAAACTCACAGAGGGAACAGCAACATGCCTACTCTTGAGGACCTCATGCCTGAGAGACTTATCTGGAAGGTGGGGAGTAATTCAACCTGAGTAAAAGTAATTTACAGTTTTCATCAATAATTGTATCTGAACAGATCACATTCTTTGGAGGAATAGAATTACATTGTACTTTGAGAATAAATTCAAGGATTTCTATGGTCTGTTGACATTGATAATATGGTTCAGGTCACTAAAGAATTGTATGAGAGTTGACACTTTCTGTATACTTTTTCCTTGCAGTTTCCAAGATTAGAGACTTATTATAACAGAGATCAGTTATTGTTCACTTTCCCTTTCTTTTGCCTCTTTCTCTCTTTCTCTCTCCCCTCCTTCCTTCCTTCTCTGTACCTTATCTGCTACTGACATTTCAGTCATCTGATCCTCACTTTGTTAACCTTCCCAAGATGATGAGATCTGATTATATTGGTTTGTCATTACCCAGTAATGAGCATTTCGTCTTCTCCTTCTTCTCCTTTTCTTCTTTCTTCTTTTCCTCCTCCTCCTCCTTCTTCTCCTCCTCTTCCTCCTCCTTCTTCTCTTTGTTCTCATTTTTTTTTTTAATTGTGAGAGGGTGTATTCTCTCACCAGAGCAAGAGAGAGAGGGGGAGAGAGAAAGGCTCTCTCCAATGGGGCATGGTCATACCACAATTCATTTTTCTCCATTTCTCCATCTTGTCAGGAATTTGGGCACACTTACACACATATCCGGTGTGTTTTTCAAGTCTCAGGACCTGAGAGTAGGATCTGGCTCCCTTAACCACTAGGCTATGAAGTTGGCCCCAACAAGAAGCATTTGTGTTGGGTAGATTTGGGCTCAGGCACTGATCTCTTGTCCCAATCAACAGTAATCAGGGTAGCAGGACTGATTTCATTCCAAATACACAACTTCTTTTCTCCAAATGTTTTAGTAGGGAATGTGTAACTGAAAACTCTTCTGAGCCTCCATTATCCACTGTTGGGTTTATCAATGAGCTAAATAATCTCTGAGTAAGATTTAGGTAGATGGTAGGGAAGACAGAGAGAGAGAGAGAGCATATTGTAAGTAATAACTGCTCTCCCCTTTTTTCTTTAATCTAGAGAGATGATGGTACTGACTTTGTAATGTGTGGATTTTCTCAGCCACACATGGAGGAAAATTTCAGGTATTTATGAGCCCCTCTTTTTTTTCCCTCTCTCTCTCTCTCTTTTATCTTAGAGAGATTTTTGCTATAGGGTGTATATGCTTGCTAGAGAGAAAGTGAGAAATCACACCCCAGGGGGGATGGCCATGCCACAATCCTCTCTTCTCCATTCTCCTCCATTCTCCTCTTGGTATTTTGGGCACATGCACACGTGCCCAACTTGAGTTATAAGCTACCAGGTCTGAGACTCGAACTGTGATTGACTACATAGTAGTCCAGTGACATAACCATTATGGCATCGGCTGGTCCTTTTATGTGCTCCTTTAACATACTCAGAGTGACTACCCAAAGGTATGAGAACTTGGCTCTTTCTGCATATCTTTCAAGGCACGACCTCACTATTTTGCACCTGCAGAATGCCCAGCTGGAGCTAATAATTTGCAGTTATCTGTGCCATACACTTGTAGAAGCAACTCTTTCTGCCTTTTGAACATTGCCACACTTCATTACCTGACCAACTTATTCTTTTTTAAATAATTATTTATTCTATTTAACTTAACTTATTTATTTATTTATCTATTTATTTATGTGTTTTGATGAGAGAGGGAGAGGAGAAGGGAGAGGGAGAGGGAGAGGGAGAGAGAGCGAGAGAGAGAGAGAGAGATAAAGCAAATCACTAGGTCTGGGACTCGAACTGTAGTTGGCCACGTGGGGGTCTAGCACCCTCAACCAACACGCCACCTGCCGGCCCCATACCTGATCAACTTCTGCCTCATCTCAGGTTCAACATAAGCACCATTCCCTTCAAAAAACTTTGTGATTGTGCTTGGCATCTCACTGTGGCAGACTCCATTCCTTAGCAAAGCAAAAGTAATTCCCCTTTTTACTCTTCCAAATGAAGTCCCAATTGTTTCAGAAATCTGTCAAGGCTTTCTAATTCTCAGGAAAGGTAGCTCTGGCAATGGGTCTAGGAACTGTCCAGGAGGCAATTTCTTGTCAATAACATGTAATTGTTATTGACAATTTTTATCCAGAACAGAAGTCTGTTCTAGAGCTTCAAGGAATGTTTTCTGTCCTTGATAAAGGACACAAAGAAACTTGCTTGTCCACATTAGACACTTCCTTCCTGAATTTGGACACTCTTTTGCTAAGACAAATGTGCTAGAACACTTTTGTATTATGGTCAACATTTGACTTTTGGGGGAGGTCAATGGAATTGTAGAGCTGGCACCCTTCATGCCATAGAGTCACTGAGTCCCAATTTGCTGAAGCCGCTTTTAATTGATTATTTTATTGTCACTGAAAGCATTCCTAACTCTTACCTCCTCTGGGTGCATAAATACAATCACTGAAGAGTCCCTGTCATCTCCTCTGAATCAATTCTGCCTGAAAGTGAAGCATTTTCATTCTTAAACAGTACCATATTATTGACAAGAGGAAAGCATCTATAATTGGGTATATTTGGACACATACTTCCAATGCCAATAAAAATAAGGCAGCTACACTGGCAAAAAGATCTCACACTATCATTGAGTGGTATAGTTTAGCATAAATCCATATTGACCAGGCAAATTGTCTTTGCAGTATGCCTGCATACAGAAATACAAGAAGGAAAACTTCTTTCAGCTGAGGAGAAATAAAAATAATTTTTGGTCTAATGACTTTCATAGTCTCCCAATAAGAAGACCAAACTTCACATTATGGGAGCCAAAAATCATCCATCATCAGCTATATATGTTTCTTGGTCTATATTATTTCTGTCCCAGACACTGGAAGTCTGGACTTCTCCCAGAGAAGAGAACTGTCATCCTGTCACATGATTGCAGTTGGCAAGTCTTACCAAGAAAGTTTGGCAGGTTCTTAGTACAGGACTAACATATGTTTTATATATGTGTGGGTAGGTGTATATATAGCTATCCAACTACATACATATATGTATACTTATTTATTTATAAGCCCTAGTTAAAGTTAGAAAAATTAATTTAGATGCATATGGATAAGTCACACAAATTAGCACTAGTTTAAAAGGCATTAGTATAACACTAAAAGAAGTCATTTTGATTTTTTTAAAGTAAAAATGCCAATGTAAATTTTAAAAGTAGAACATTATGTTAATAACTTTTATCTTTAGGTTATTGCTCATTTATATCAATGATTCATTCACTCATGCAATGAGTGTTTTCAAACACCAACTACCAAGACATATAAGACACAAAGTCCTTGCCTTTGGGAATCCTATTGTTTAGTGTTAAACAAGAAGAGTAAGGGAAATCATTTATTCATTTAGTTATTTAAGGCTCATTGTTGAGGGCTTTCCATGTCTGTCATATGTGCTGAGGATATAGAGGTGAAAAGTCAGAGCAGACTCGCCTATATAGAGTTTATGTAATATTCAGGGGAGAGAAAAAGAGTAAACAAACAGCATATATACATATAAGAGGGTGATAAATGCAATGTAGAAACTTTGAATCAATCAATATAATAGAGTAATTGGGTAGCTACTTCTAAATGGGTGGACAAAGAAGACTCTTTGGAAGAAACATTTAATCTGAGACTCAAGAGACCTTTGAAAGAGGATGTAAGGTGACTTAAGTGTCTTTTTGCTGCTCTTGTTGTTACCGTTATTGTTTAGTTGTAGGTGTTTAAGTATGCATACATTTTTAAGAAAGAAGCCATTGGAAGTGGCTTATGACTGGGCATGATTAAGGACAGAAGTGATGATATGGGAGAGAGGAAGCAGATAATTAAGAAGCCAAATCCTTGGGGCTGGCAGGTGGCGTGGTGGTTAAAGGCACTGGACTGCCACATGGCCGACCATGGTTTGAATCCTGGACCTGGTGGCTTGCTTTCTCACTTCCCCTCTCTCTGTCTCTCTGTGATCAAACTGGAAAGTAATAATAATAATAACAATGATAATTAATAAAGTTAAATAAAGTAATTCTTTAAAAAATAAAAAAAGAAGCCAAGTGCTCAAGAAGGTGAGAGAACATGGAACCCAGGGTAAAAAAAAAAATAGAGAGTGCCCCAGTGGTAGCAGCAGAGACACTTGCTGTAAAATAAATTGCAGCAGACAGAGACTGGGTATAGATGAGGAGGGTAGGCAACTTTCGGTTGGAAGGATGAGGAAATTCCTGACAAACTACTTCTATTTTTTCAACAGTTTATATTGAGAGCTGAAAACATGAAGAGTAAAGGGGATTAGGCGGCTTAAAAAGTAAAGACATAATGTGAAATGAAAATGTAAAGACATTTTGGAAAATAGGAATGTAAAAGTTTTATGGAAGTAATAAAATTGCTTTCGACCAGTCATTTGAGATGTATAGCCAGAATTTAAATAATATTGGCCAGCACCATTCTTGTGTCTTTATCAATGTTAAGTTGCATTGGCAGGTAGGACTCTTGGGTGTAACAGGGGAGCAACTCAGCTAGCTGACAGAGGGCGGCAGAAACAAGGGAGTGAAAGGTGTTATCAAAGAGTAGCTTTAATAATCTATTGTGGACTCTAAGCTGGGTTCAGAGAAAGGGAGGTCCTGAGGGGAGCAGACTGATAGTGACACAGTCATGAACTCCATAGATTGGAAAGTGTTAATGAAGTCAGGGTGTTGCTGGTGGAGATGCACTCCATTTAATGAACTATTAGGATAGGAGACAGCAGTTACTGAATGGCATACTTTAACCCAAGATTTTTTGAGATGACAGACTTGTTGATGATTACAAGGTTGAAAGTATAACCACAGGGGACCAGGAGGTGGCATAATGGTTATGTTGCTGGACTACCATGCAGCTGACTGTGGTTCGAGTCCTGGACCTGGTGACTTAAAACTCATACCAGGCACATATGTGTGCATGACCAAGATCCCAAGAGGAAAATGGAAGAGAAGGGATTGTGGCATGGCCATCCCCCATGAGGAGTGATATCTCCCTATCTGTTTCTCTGTTTCTCTGGTCAGTACACAATCTCTATAGCAAAAATAATCTCTCTAAGGAAAAAAGAAAAGTATAACCACAGGAATGGGTACCTAGAGATGAGTAAAAAAATAAAATAAAATAAAAAAATAACACCATTCTATAGTAGGTTGGGAAAATCTGGAAAATGAAAGTCCAAGATATAAAATGTGTTACCTGGGGCCAGCAGGTGGCATGGCAGTTAAGGTGCTAGACTCCCACACAGTGAACCATGGTTCCATTCCTGGACCTAAAAGCTTGCTTTCTCACTTTCATTCTCTCTTTTTGTCTCTCTCTGGTGAGCACATGTGTCCTATAGCAAATTTAAAAAATAATAATAAATTAAAAATTAAATAAATAATAATTTTTTTAAATGTATTACCTGTGTGGGTATTGATGTCAATAAGGAAGAAGTCAGTGAGAATAATAGTGGAATAATAAAAAGACAATGAACCTGGGACCAGCAGATGGCATAATGGTTATGTTGCTGAACTCCCACGTAGTCGACAACTGTTTGAGTCCTGGACCCAGTGTTTTAAAACTCATGCCAGATGAGAGTGTGTGCGTGCCCAAGATCCTGAGAGGCAAATGGAGAAGGGACTGTGGCATGGCCATCCCCCCAGGGCAGGGTGTGATTTTTCGCTTTCTGTCTCTCTGTCTTTCTCTGTCTCTCCAGAGAGTGCACACACCATATAGCAAAAAAAAACCCTCTCTCTAAAAAAGACAAATAAATGAATAAATAAATTAAAAAGACAATGAGCCAGGTGCTAAAGGAATCACAGAAAGGTGACTGAGTTCTCCAGGTCACAATGACAAGTAGGGGTTGTGGGTGACAAAGTATGATGAAACAAACTTCAACAGAGCTGGGGGTTGGGAAGGATGAGGGAAGAGAACAGATTTAGAAATGGCACTGTAGAACAAGAACACCCACCTATAGCCAGGCCAGGCCTGTAATGAGGTAGGATGGAAAGAATAACCTCCATGGTCTATGACTGCCAGATTCTTACTACAGTAAGAAGGCAAAAGGGAACATTCTGTGAGGGTGAGAATGCAGACAAATTTGCTGATAATGGACTACTGGCTTTGGATGGCAGAATGGAAGGTCTTGTGAAAGCGATGTGAAAAGAGCAGGTCAGACAAGAAGAGTAAGTACGGAGAAGTATAACGATGAATGTCTGGGCGGGTGTCAGCAAACTTTTTCTATAAAGGGCCAAAGAGTAAATATTTCAAGTTTTGTAGGCCAGATGGCCTCTGTTGGAACTATTTGATTTGCCTTTTAAATGTGAAAGCAGCCATTGACAATATGTAAAGAATGGATACAGTTGGACTGCAAGAAAATCTTTATTTACAAAAACAGGCAGTGGGCTGGATATGGTCCATGTGTAATAAACATAGTCAATAATAAAAAGAGCTTGGACTTCTGAAGAGTGAGGTAAGAAATAGAAAGGTGGGTCAAAAGGGAGTGTTGATGCTTTCCTGGAGAAAGAGGACAGCCAGTTTAAGGTGGAAGATGTTAAGCTACCAAGTGTCTGCTACTGTCAGGTGTAGTAGCTAGGGATGAGAGAAGACCGTGACATGGAATGGCTATAGTATAGGATAAGAAGTAAGGATATCTGCTGTTGAGTGGTCCCAGCATAATACAGGGTGGGAAGTAGCTGTCATTTGGATTTAGAGACTTAGGACCACTTCTCTTCCAAATGAGTTGACTCTACCTCAGGGGAAAATAAATTAGAAACATTTAGTTTCTCAAAAATAAATAAATAAATAAATAAGAGAGAGAGAGAGAGAGAGAGAGATAAGATGCTACTATTGGTAAAGATGGAAAATAGGCAAGGTTTTGCATTTACCTCATGTCCATATCCTGAAACTCAATCACTAAATAAGATAATCCAAATTTTTTGCAATCTTTAAAAATGGATCTACAGGGCTGGCAGGTGGCGTGGTAAATAAGGGCACTGGACTCCCACATGGCTGACTGTAGTTCGAGTCCCAGACCTGGTGACTTCCTTTCTCTCTCTCTCACACACACACACACACACACTGTCCCTCTCTGGTCAAATTAAAATAAGTAAATAAATAAATAAATAAAGTTAAATACATTAACATTAAATAAATTTAATTTATTTGTTCATTTGTTTTAGTTTGATAAGAGAAAGACACACACACGCACACACACACACACACACACACACACAGAGAGAGAGAGAGAGAGGGAAAGTGAGAAAGTAAGCCACCAGGTCTGGGACTTGAACCATGGTTGATCATATGAGAGTGTCCAGCACCTTGACCACCACATCACCTGCTGGTGCCAAGTACAATAATTAAAAAAGAAAAAAAAAGAAAAAAGATTCTACAGTGAAGCCAGTAGTGGCGTAGAAGTTAAGGCACTGGATCCCACGTGGTTGACTGCCTGGTTTGAGTCCTGGACCTAGCGGCTTAAAAATCATACCACATGCATGTGCATGTGTGCCCCAAATCCCAGGAAATTAGAAGAGAGAGGACTGTGGTTTGGCCGTTTCCCTAAGGAGTGCTTTCTTACTTGCCCTCTTTCTCTCTCTTTCTGGTAAACTCACATGCCGTATAGCAAAAAATAATTTTTTTAAAGAAGAAAAAAGACAAAAGACTCTATAGCTTCCAATCCAGAAGGCGTTTAGATTATATTAGACACCAAATTGTCTGTTTGTGGGCCTGGTGTTTTGCAGTAGACATCCAGTGACACTCGCTTGTCACTCATTATAAGTTGAATTCACTCTGTTTAAATAGATTCCTGGTTTGAACTCACCACAAATGCTAAGTAAACACTATACCTGGACGTAGTCTCTTGGATGCTCTTTATTTTTCTTTATATTTTTTATTTTATTTTTTGTGTTTTATCTTTATTTTGCTTGATGAAGAGAGAGGAAGTGAGAAAGCACCATTCCCAGGAGAATGACCACAGCATAATCCCTTCTTCATTCTCCTCTCAGAATTTTTGGCACACACAACACATACACACATCCTTCATGTTTTTCCAACCACTGGGTCTAGACCTGGAACCACACAGTCTGCCACCTCACCACCAGCTGGTCTGGATGCTCTTTTTAAATTATTCTTTTTTTTTTTTGAGAGAGAGGTTTTTCGCTATAGGGCACGTGCGCTCACCAGACAGAGAGAGACATAGAGACAGAAAGCGAGAAATCACCCCCCAGGGGGGATGGTCACGCCGTAATCCCTTCTCCTCCATTCTCCTCTCGGGATCTTGGGCACGCACGCACATGTGCCTGGCATGAGTTTTAAGCCACCAGGTCCGGGACGCGAACCGCGGTTGACTACGTGGGAGTCCAGCGACATAGCCATTACGCTAACTGCTGGTTCCCTTTTTAAATTATTCTTGAACAACAGATTTCATACCTACTTCTGAGAGATTTATTATCATTATTATTATTGTTATTATTAAATCTTATTTATTAGTAATATTTTTAATTAGACCACAGAGAAACAGAGAGACAGAGAGAGAGAGAGAGAGACAAGAGACAGAGGGAAAGTGAGAAAGCAAGCCACCAGGTCTGAGATTTGAACCATGGTTGACCATGTGGGAGTCCAGTGCCTTAACCATTACACCACCTGCCAGCCCCTACTTCTGAGAGATTTTGAACAGCCAGAAGACTTATTTTACCCTTCAAAATGGAACTAAACATCGTAGATGCTATTGACATTATTATTGTATTTTGTTGATACTATTAAAACAGATTTTCCAAATGTTTTAATTATCACCCAATTGCTATTGACATTATTATTGTATTTTGTTGATGCTATTAAAACAGATTTTCCAAATGTTTTAGTTATTCCCTAAAAATAAATCAGATTACACTTATAGGGAGACATTAACTCTTTCATATCCTTAGAGTATAATTTGGCATACTTTTCTTATAATCTGAAGGGATCTAATGTGTTTCTTTTTTTTTAAATAATTATTTCAACTTTATTTATTATTATTATTATTTTCCAATTTGACCAGGAAGAGAGAGAGAGAGTAGTGAGAAAGGAAGCCACCAGGTCTGGGACTTGAACCATGGGTCAGCCATGTGGGAGTCCAGCACTGTTAACCACCATGCCACCTGCCGGCCCCTAATGTGTTTCTTGATAGTAAATTAGGCCCTGGAATACTGGCTTATTGCTAATATTTTTGTGAGTTTTTTGTTATGATAGTAACAAAAGAGATAGGCTTGTCTTTTAAGAGGATACTTCATTTAACTTTAACTGAAAATAAATAAATAAATAAAAATAAACCATAATAATAGTTTAATACAATTGAAGTATAGTAGTGTACAACACTATTTTTTTCCTTTGCTTAAGCTCCTTCTACCTTACAAGAAATATGTAGGATGTGGCCGGCAAGTGGCGTGGTGGATAAGGGCGCTGGATTCCCACATGGCTAACAACGGTTCGAGTCTCAGACGTGGTGGCTTGCTTTCTCATTTTCCCTCTTTTCCTCTCTCTCTCTGTGTCTTTCTGATCAAATTAAAATAAATAAATAAATAAAATGAATGAATAAATAAAATTAAATAAATAATTCTTTAAAAAAAGAAATATGTAGGTTATCAAAGGTATTTTATGGTAGATCAAATAAAAGTCAACATTTATTTAGCAATTATTTACATGGTAAAATCTTATGATATACACTGTTATGGAAACAATTGATTAAGCTTACATATCCTTGATTTACTTAGGTTTACATCTTCTTTGCATAGGATGCAATATTTCTGTATATGTAAATATACATAGGACCAATTAAGACCTGTAAAAATCAATGTTGTAGAGGGGCCACCAGTTGGCATGGTGGTTAAGTCTCTGGACACTCCCACATGACTAACCACTGTTTGAGTCCCAGACCTAGTTGCTTTCTTTCTCACATTCCCTCTCTCTCCTATGTGTCTCTCTCTGGTCAAATTAAAATGAATGAATAAATAAAATTAAAATAAATAATTCTTTTAAAAAATCAACAATTTAGAAAGAATGTTTGAATTACGTAACATTGATTACATAAATAATAGTAGTACTTTATAGCTATTGAACCCTTACTATTACTCAATAGTACAGTAATCATTCTACATAGATTAATTAATTTACTTTCACAAAACTCTATGAAGTAGTTATCATTATCCCATATTATTATTTTGTTTTGAGAGTCTTTTTGCTATAGGGTGCGTATGCTCACCAGACAGACAGACACAGAGAGACAAAAAGCAAGAAATCACCCCCCAGGGGGATGGCTATGCCGCAGTTCCTTCTCCTCCATTCTCCTCTTGGGATCTTGGGCACTCACACCCACGCGTCCGGCATGAGTTTAAGCCACTGCGTCTGGGTCTCGAACCCGATCGACCACATGGGAGTCTAGCGACATAGCCGTTATGCTAACTGCTGGTCCCTCATTATCCCATCTTAAAGATAAGTAAATTGTGACTAACAGCTAGTAAGTGGCAAAGCAGTTTTAAACTAGGACTGTCTGACTGTCTAATCTCTGTCTCATTATGCTTCAGAAACACACATTTAAGCTGGGTAAATCAATAAGTAAAAGCTGGTTATTGTAGGATATGGATTTTTGCCACCGTTGACAGAAAGATGTGATATTTCAACTGTTGGCAAGCAGGTCTTCGAAAGTTCTTAACAATGCAAGCTGTACTCCTATAAGGACAGTGTATTTAAAAAACAAGCAACAACAACAACAACAACAACAAAACATTTTCTGGTTCTTAACGTTCACATCCTTACGAAATCTTAAAAGGATGGCACAAAGGACAGTTTCATTTTGGTAGGATTAAAGAATAATGGGTGTGAAAAAAAGGGAGAGACAAGCCTGAACAAGAGACAGTAAAAGGGTATCTATCGCTTGTAGAAAACAGGAAGTGTGAAAGAACAGATTATCTGTTGTGAAAGCTTCTAAATGGGGACAAAACAAAAGAGTATCTAAGACAAGATTTTATAGCTACGTAATTCTGCACAAGGCCAATATTGCTGCATCTAAAAAATTCAGTGGTATACCATTAGCACGTAAGATCAAGGTGATTTATACAAAATTAAAAGAAAAAGTAACTGCTCTAAGCAACGACTGAGATATAATTTCTATTGCCAAACAGCTTATAGTCCAAGAGGCATGCTTTCCCTCTTTCACACTTATTTGTGCCACCATTCCTTTTTTAAATTATTTTTAATGGATGCATAATAATTGTACAAATGTACAGGGTGCAGTATGATTTTTTTCCAATACATGAATACAATGTGTGATGATCAAATCAAGGTGATTAGCATATTTATAACCTCAAACATTTATCAGTACTTCATGTTGGGAACCTTCAAAATCCTCTGTGTAAGCTATTTTGAAATACAGGATAAATTCTTATCGACTCTTGTTACCCTGCCTACTGCTGTAGAACACCAGAAATTATTTCCCTTATTTAACTGTAATTGTGTATCCATTAACCAACATCTCCCTACTCTCCTTCCATAGCCCTTTCTGGTCTCTGTTAGCCATGACTTTACTCTCTACTTGTGTGAGGTCAGGTCTCTTAGCTTCCACCTATGAGGAAGAACATGAGATATTTCTATCTCTGTGCTTGTCTTACTCCCTTAACATAACGTTCTCCAGGCTTCCACCAGTCTTTGTGTGTTAGATTTTACCCATGATCACCTGCAGTACGATTCTGAATTAGCCTTATACCCAGAATAGAGATGCTAATATAATCAGTAGCTAATTAGTTCTGTTGCTCCTTTTTTATTGCAATCATATTCTTAAGTTAGTATAATACTTGTCGATATATGACTCATTCACAAAACTTAACTGTAAATTTAGTTAAGTGCTTAGTTTCATCATAATGCTAATAATTATAAGGATGATGATGATTATAATAATAATAATAAACGTAAGTGGTTTTGGGGTTAGAGATATGAGTCTAAAAATGATATCTTCATGATCTGCGTTTATCCTACATCAATAATTTTGCATCAGATTTGCTCAATTTACAAATCAAAAATAGATCTTTCTGTCAGCAAAGTCAGATCAGTCTTGTATCTGAAAATCAAGCACAGCTTGTACATCATCATTAACCATAAAGGCTCTGAAATCAGAACTTAGCTGCCAATTTTGTTGATGATGCATAAGACGAAATCGAGTACAGCTGGCTCTTCTGTCCTGCGCTAGCTCTGCAGTACTGACATTAGTGAAAAAATCTGTTTGTTTTTTGTTTCAGGAAATTAAATAGCTATGACTAAAATGAAGCAGAGGAAACAGATCTATCTGGGTAATAACCAGGTGCCATTTTTATTTTTAAGTTTTTTTTTTTTTCAGATTCACTTCATTACTGCACTACTACCTGAATTTTACTGGTTATGATAACCTCGAAAAATATATGTGAAATATCTGCAAAAAGACAACTTAGGGGAGTCCCCCTTTTTTTCCTGATAAATAGGAACGGAACAAGCCAATTCAGTTATAACTTATAATTTATCATTAGTTTACATAATTTCTCAATTACTGTTCCTTTGGTTATGATAGCTTCGTGTGATATATGTGAAATATCTACAAAAAGACAACTTAGGGGAGTCCCCCTTTTTTTTCCTGATAAATAGGAACGGAACAAGCCAATTCAGTTATAACTTATAATTTATCATTAGTTTACATAATTTCTCAATTACTGTTCCTTCTAATTGAGGAAATCACTCATTATTATTTTAAACTAGATTTATTTGCTGATACGTCAACTCCTTTTTCAAAATGAACACAATATGATTTAGGCCAAACAGTAAAACATACATTATAGAGAAATAAAACTACTTCCCCACTTCTAAATAGTATCATAGAATGAGGAAATGCAAAATTTCAATAAAGCACTATTAAGTTCATGGCACAAAACTGAATTTTAAATCCTTAAATCTATTGGAAGTTTGGTGAATCAAGATCTTTGTTCTCTTTTTCTGACATGCATTAAATAGGCAGTGCCAGTTGAAGGTTAGAGTAAGTATTGAACCCATACCAACTGTCATCCCTTCAGAAACTTTTGTTAAAGTAACTTAAAACCTTCTTTTTTTTTCCTTTCTTTTTGTTTTTAAAGATTCACTTATTTTTAATTTTATTTATCATTATTGTTCAATTGTTCAATTTTGACCAGGGAGAGACAGACAGAGAGAAAGGGAGAGCACGAAAGCAAGCTGTCAGATTCTGGTCTTGAACCATGGTCAGCATGTGGGAGTCCAGTGCTTCAACTACCACTCCACCTGCCGGACCCTCTTTTTTTTCTTTCTAAAGACAGAAAAAGATGGGAAGGAAGAAAAGAGAAAGGAATAGCATACTTTTGAAAATTAAAAAAGAGGTGGATAAAACTGATGGTCTTCGCTGACTCCAGAGAAAAGAAAGTAAGTTGGTAATGAGCAACATCTCCATTAATAGAATGAAATTCTCAAGAAGTTCAAGAAATGGTATCACTAGATAATTCTGGATTTGAAAGTGAAGGAGGGAAGGTCAGTGCTCAAATCAGAAGAACTGGGTGAAGCTGACTAAGAAACAGTCATCTCCGTAAGTGTCCTTTCTATGTCCACACCAGTGGGAGACGGACTCTCCTCACTTGGGCTTGAGCTTGAGTTTTTCTTTTCTCCAGAAATGTATAATAATATTTCCAGATTGAGGAAGACTAGGCATAGGTGAAGACTTGAGTATTCTAGGGAAAACATCCTCTTCATCCCCCTTCCCACACTCAGCTGCCAGGATATTGCAGTCAGATCTCTACCCTCCAGGAAGGAGACAGGTGGACTTTTCCCTGGTAACCCGGTTGACCCAACTAGAAAGACATTAAGGTACAGTTAACAAGGATGTCCAACACACAGACACAGCCTTCCCAGATCATCTTGCTGTGAAGCTCAAGATCACTAAGCTTCATATGCATTCAGTTTCTTAGGCTCTCTTTCATCTTCTTTTTTAAAAAATTAGTTAATTGTATTTTTCTTTTAATTTAACTTGACAGAGAGATAGGGAAAGTGAGAAAGCAAGCCACCAGGTGCAGGACTTGAACTACGATCAGCCATATGTGAGTCTAGTACTTTAACCACCATACCACCTGTCAGCCCCTGTCTCTTGTTCTTAATCAAGAGTAGAAAAATCAAGGGTAATAAGAAATAGAAGGAAATCTTTTTTTTTTTTTAGAGAGATTTTTGCTATAGGGCATGTGTGCTCACCAGAGAGACAGAGACAGAGAGACAGAAAGTGAGAATTCACCCTCTCCCCCCAGGAGATGGCCACACTGCAATCCCTTCTCCTCCAGTCAACTCTCAGGATTTTGGGCACACACAGAGACGTGCCTGGCATGGATTTCATGACCAGCTATCTGCTGGTATTGGGAAACTAATTATGAAAAAAAGAGATCCCTAAAAACAATATACATCCAAAGCAAATTGAAGAAATAGATACACAATTCTGGGAGAAATAAATTTATAAACACATAAACACACTCATACACATGAAGGGACTTCAAAAGATGCAAGAAAAATCAAATTAAAGTATGAGTCTGTTTTGGTGCAAACACTTTGAATGGTATTGGGAAACTAATTATGAAAAAAAGAGATCCCTAAAAACAATATACATCCAAAGCAAATTGAAGAAATAGATACACAATTCTGGGAGAAATAAATTTATAAACACATAAACACACTCATACACATGAAGGGACTTCAAAAGATGCAAGAAAAATCAAATTAAAGTATGAGTCTGTTTTGGTGCAAACACTTTGAACCATGCACAAAGAAAAATCAAATTAAAGTATGAGTCTGTTTATGTGCAAACACTTTGTGAAGTCCATGCACAGCTTTTTCATTACGTGCACATTCACATATATGTGAATACACACATAAACACAATGTTTAATGGGATGGGTATAGAGTTTCAGTGTGAGTAGATGGAAAATTTCTGGTTCTGGATGGTAGTGCTGGTTGTGCACAATGTGAGTGTACTTAATTCCACAAAACTGTATACCCCAAAATAGTTCAAATGATCGGTTTTGTTTTATATATATTTTTCCACAGTAAAAATAAATGAAATTAAAGTATGTAAGAATGTACATTGAAGAATAAAATGGGATAATTTTTTCATAACTGCAGCAAAAAAATGAGTTTCAGAAAAAAAGAATAGAGAAGAAACAGGAAAATTGGAAAAGGTCCATTATCTCAAAAACAAACAAAAACGTGTTACCCCAGAGAGGGGATGGGAAATAAAGCACAAAGAAAGTGCTATAGGGACCAGCAGGTGGTGTGGAGGTTAAGGTGTTGGATCACACATGGGCAACTACATGGTTCAAGAACCACACAAGGCTTGGAAATCACTCTGGATGTGTGTACATGTGTGTCCCAAATCCCAAGAAGAGAATGAAGAAGGAATTGCTGCATAGCCATACCCCCTGGAAAAGGTGATTTCTCCTTTCCCCTCTCTGTCTCTCTCTGGCAAGTACACTCACCCTATGAGGAAAGAAAAGAGGTTATGGTTTGGATCATGACTTCTCCTCCAAATTTTCATATTTTAGAATTTGATGTTGGGAAGCGGTGAGGCCTAATGGGTGGTGATTATATCATGGAGGCAATGTTCTCTTGAATAGATTAATGATGTCTTGCAAGACCCAGTGAATTTTAGAACTCCTAATAGGAGCTTAGTTCTTATGTGAGTTGATTGCTATAAAAAAGAGACAGTAAGCTACTGTCTCTCTGCATGCATCCATCATCGTCTGTGGTTTCACTGACCATCCAGTAGGCCTAGGCTTTTGGACTTGTCGGGTGCCAGAATCATGAGTTCGTAAGTAAATCTCTATCTTCTTTATCAACTCACCAAAACTCAGATGTTTCTGTTAGCAACAGAATAATGAACTAAGACAGAACAAAATCATTACTGAAATGATTTAAGAAAATTTCCCAAAATTTAATTTATAGATTTAGAGAACTATCCACATAGTTCAATGCAATGGATGAAAGTAAAATCACATTAAGGTAAATACATCACTAGGAATATTTAGAAAATTGGAGACAAAGAGAAGATCGTGAGTTTCCAGAGAGGAAAAATATTGGGTCAGAGGTCACAACGGCATCAGATTTAACAATAAGAATGGAGCAATTTCTATACATTTTTAAAGAAAAAAATAAATTGCACCTAGAACTATTTCTAGCCTGCAGTTTGAATCCTGGACCTGGTGACTTAAAACTCATGCTGGGAGTGTGTGCATGCCCAAGACCCCTAGAGGAGAATGGAAGAGAAAGGGTTGTGGCATGGTCATCCCCCTGGGTGGTGATTTCTTGCTTTCTATCTCCCTGTCTCTCTCTGTCTCTCTGGTGAGCGCATGCACCCTATAGCAAAAATCTCTCAGGTAAACAAACAAATAAATAAATAAATACTAATGATAGATAAGGCAATAAGAGTTCCTTCCTGTCTTAAATGGTTAAGCTGCATTGTTTCAACCAGTATCTTGGCAAAGGCCTTCTGATTCCTGTAGACTATAATGCAGAAGAAAACATAAATCTGGCTAAATAAATTAAAACCTCTTATGTGGGACCGGCAGGTGGTGTGGTTGTTAAGGGCGCTGGACTCCTACATAGCCAACAGCAGTACAAGTTCCCTGGCGGCTTGCTTTCTCACTTTCTCTCTCTCTCTGTCCCTCTCTGATCAAATTTAAATGAACAAGCAAATAAATAAATAAAATAAAATAATTCTTTTTAAAAACTCTCCTATCTGGGACCAGCAGTTAGCATAATGGCTATGTTGCTGAACTCCCATGTAGCCAACCGCGGTTCGAGTCCCAGACCCGGTGGCTTAAAATCACTCCGGGAGCATGTGTGTGCGTACCCAGGATCCCAAGAGAAGAATGGAGGAGAAGAGATTGTCGTGTGACCATCTCCCCTGGGGGGGGG
>NW_006159882.1:488364-490810 GCF_000334495.1 Tupaia belangeri chinensis
AAAAAAAAAAAAAAAAAAAAAAAAAAAAAAAAAAAAAAAAACAAAAACAAAAAAAAAAAACCTCTCTCTTAAAAATAAAAGAGAACATCTCCTATGTGAACCTTCATGCTTGCACCTGTGTGTGTGTGCATGTGTGTGTGTGTGTGTGTGTGTGTGTGTGTAAAATCTCTAAAATGATATATAAGGAGTGATAACTGGGGTTAGAAAGTATGCAATTGGACAAAGGTGGTGTGAGAAAGACTTACTTTTCAAAAGTTATTCTTTAGATTTTTTTTAAATTATAGTTTTAAAATGAATAAATTAAATTCCTTAAAAAATTACAACATATATGGGGCCTGCAGGTGGCATGATGGTTAAGGGTGCTGAACTCCCACATGGCTAACGGTTCGGGTCCCGGACCTCATGGCCTGCTTTCTCACTTTTTCTCCCCCTCCCCAACCTGGTCAAATTAAAAATATAAATAAATAAATAAAGTTAAATAAAATAATAATTTTTTAAAAAAGTACAACATATAACGTTAAACAAGAAATTCCACATTTTTTTTGTCAGAGGGCCATGCACTTGCCAGAGAGAAACAGAGAAGTGAAGAATGCATTCCCAGTGGAGCGTGGTTACACTGCAATTCCTTCTCTTTCATCTTATGGGGCTTGGGGCATGAATGCAGATAAAACCGACATATTCTCCAAGCCACAGGGGCCAGAACCTGAGACACGATTGACCACTTGAGATATGTCTCCCTTAACCACTAGGCTATTTGGCTTGGCTGAAATTCCACTTTTAAGAGTTTATACTAAAGTGGGGCCGACAGGTGACATGGTGGTTAAGGGCACTGGACCTGGTGGCTTACTTTCTCAATTTTTTTTTTTTTTTGAGAGGTTTTCGCTATAGAGCGCGTGCGCTCGCCAGACAGGCAGAGAGAGACATAGAGAAAGAAAGCGAGAAATCACCCCCCAGGGGGGATGATCACGCCACAATCCCTTCTCCTCCATTCTCCTCTTGGGATCTTGGGCACGCATGCACACGCGCCCGGCGTGAGTTTTAAGCCACCAGGTCCAGGACGCGAACCGCGGTCGACTACGTGGGAGTCTAGTGACATAGCCATTACGCTAGCTGCTGGTTCCCCTTTCTCAATTTTTTGTATCTCTCTCTCACTCTCTCACACTCTTGCTCTGTCCTTCTCTGGTCAAATTAAAATAAATACATAGAGTTAAATAAAATAATTATTTTTTTGTAAAACTTTAAAGAAATACCTATCCATAAGCAAAATGATGTAGGTACAGGGATAGCTTTGTCCTAGCACAAGATTGGAAATGATTTAGATGCCCATCTACTTGGTACTCATAAAATAAATTGTATATATTATTGAAATGAAATAACATGTGATGAGAAAAACATTTTCAAGCTTTTTATGCACTGATACAAAACTATTCTCAAGATAAGTTATGAGAAATAGAAAAATACATACACAAATGTATGCGTGCTCTCATTTTCTTATATTATACATAGACTCTGTGAGAAAATACACACTTTATATATGTGTGTGAGTATATATTATTTATATAATATTTACTGTAGGGTACATGTGCTCACTGGAGAAAGACAGAAAAAGAGAGAGAAAGAGAGCGAGAAAGTGAGAAAGCATCCCGCTAGGGAGGATAACCATGCCACAATCCCTTCTCCTCCATTTTCCACTTGGGGTTTTGGGCATGCACACAGATGAGCCTGGTGTGTTTTTCTAGTCACCTGGTTAGATGTAAACCACACAGCTGGTCATGTGGGATGTCGTTACCTTAACCACTCTGCTACCAACTAGCCCAAACATACACGCTCTCTTTTCCTATTTTTTTTTTCTTCATGTGCAGTCTTTATTTCGTATATTTGTTAAAACATCATTTTTCTCAGGACAAGAGCAAAGGTTAGCCCCTGCAGAAACATAGGAACTATGTACACAACTTTCCAGAACAGATGAAGACTGACTGCTGGGCCAGACACTGGAGTTGTGGGTAGACACAAGGACAAAATGAAACCAGGCAGAGAAGTGCAAGGTGCATTCTGAAACTTCAGATGCCATCAGGGCCTATCTTATGGTGGTCACACATTGTAGGCTCTATTTTCAGAAGGTTCAGGTAGAGCACAGAGATTCCACTGGTCTCCTTGGCTATGCCTCTGGCTGAGGTGCCATTAGATCGATGTCACTCAAGTTCCTGGCCAGCCAAACTCATGCTGCAAAGAGTCCCAGATTAAGGATCAGGTTCCTCACAAAGTCATTCCTATCCATGGCGAAGCGGTAGACACCCCGCAGCCGACCTCCCACACTGTCTGGCATTTCGGGGGGGCTTCATTTGCGGAGCTGGGTGCACTCACTGCAACCCCGCTGGAAGCCTTGGCAGCACTCGGACCCTTTTTTTTTTTTTTTTAAGTTTTTGCCTTAGGGCACCCCCACTTG
>NW_006159882.1:490838-504750 GCF_000334495.1 Tupaia belangeri chinensis
CACACACACACACACACACACACACACACACACACTGCCAGCAGAGATGACTGTGCCTCAATCACTTCTCCATTCTCCTTGAGATTTGGGGCATGTATGCACATGTGCCTGGCACGATTTTCAGGTCTCCTAGTCCAGGACTCGAACTATAACTAGCGATATGGGAGTCCAGCACCATAACCACTATGCCACCTTCTGACCCCAATACATACATTTTATAACATCAGTTTAGGCCATAAGAACTGTATGGCAGGGAAACAAAGATACAATAGAAATTCTTCTCCATATACAATTTTGTACCTTTTAATTTTTGAGTATTTGAATATATTCCTTCCCAAAACCAAATTGAATTATAATTTTGAAAATGTGGGACGTTTTAAAATAGCCTAGATTATTTTCATCTCAATTCTTTCTTTTTCTCTATTGCAAAGCCAGTATGAGATCTTTCATCTAATAATAACACTCTGGTTGTAGTTCTGCAATGCTTAAGAAATAAAATCTGTTACTCCTGCTGGGATCAGAACAGTTGTCAGCATATGTGGGCAGCAGTGGGTGAAGTGCTTTTGAATGTAAGGCATATAAACTAAATACCAAAGTTGAATATATTATAAAGTCATTGTTGATATAGGAGAAAGCTTATATTAATGATATTTGTGAAGACAGCTGTGATATACTTCTCTATGACACAGATGAGGACAAGACTCTTATACCAGCTTTATGTTATTTGATCCAGAGAGAGCAGATAAATGAAAACAGGTAATAGGAATTCCAAACTGGATTACTTACTTGGATTATAGAGAGAAATATTCTGTACACGGGGATGAGAACCAGGAAGCAGGGGTCATTAAAAACCATCTTGGAAGCTGTCTACCACATCACCATCATATATTTTTGAATGAATGAATAGCTTAAGTGATAAAAAATATGCAAACATCAGAAAGCGCTCCCTGGATAGATTTTTTTTTCTTTTCTTTTTAAGTTTTTGCCATAGGGCACACACACTTGCTGGAGAGAGACAGAGAGAAAGTGAGAAATCACACACACACACACACACACACACACACACACACTGCCAACAGAGATGACTGTGCCTCAATCACTTCTCCATTCTCCTTGAGATTTGGGGCATGTATGCACATGTGCCTGGCACGATTTTCAGGTCTCCTAGTCCAGGACTCGAACTATAACTAGCGATATGGGAGTCCAGCACCATAACCACTATGCCACCTTCTGACCCCAATACATACATTTTATAACATCAGTTTAGGCCATAAGAACTGTATGGCAGGGAAACAAAGATACAATAGAAATTCTTCTCCATATACAATTTTGTACCTTTTAATTTTTGAGTATTTGAATATATTCCTTCCCAAAACCAAATTGAATTATAATTTTGAAAATGTGGGACGTTTTAAAATAGCCTAGATTATTTTCATCTCAATTCTTTCTTTTTCTCTATTGCAAAGCCGGTATGAGATCTTTCATCTAATAATAACACTCTGGTTGTAGTTCTGCAATGCTTAAGAAATAAAATCTGTTACTCCTGCTGGGATCAGAACAGTTGTCAGCATATGTGGGCAGCAGTGGGTGAAGTGCTTTTGAATGTAAGGCATATAAACTAAATACCAAAGTTGAATATATTATAAAGTCATTGTTGATATAGGAGAAAGCTTATATTAATGATATTTGTGAAGACAGCTGTGATATACTTCTCTATGACACAGATGAGGACAAGACTCTTATACCAGCTTTATGTTATTTGATCCAGAGAGAGCAGATAAATGAAAACAGGTAATAGGAATTCCAAACTGGATTACTTACTTGGATTATAGAGAGAAATATTGGGTCATTGGGAAAATCATGATGCATTTTTGAAAAAAAAACATAGAAAAGTATGTCATGACTTTTTTTTGGGGGGGCGAGAGATTTTCGCTATAGGGCATGTGCGCTCGCCAGACAGACAGAGAGAGACATAGAGACAGAAAGTGAGAAATCACCCCCCAGAGGGGATGGTCACGCTGCAATCCCTTCTCCTCCATTCTCCTCTTGGGATCTTGGGCACGCACGCACACGCACCCGGCGTGAGTTTTAAGCCACTGGGTCCGGGACGTGAACCGCGGTCGACTACGTGGGAGTCCAGCGACATAGTCATTATGCTAACTGCTGGTTCCCTGTCATCACTTTCTTGATGATCTAATAGTTTTTCCTTTCTCTTCTATGTATCTATAACTCTATTCATTATACGTATTAGAAATTCAACATAAATTTAACTTCATAGACAACTTTTAAAAATGTTGTAAGATAACGACTTTCAGGAAACTGAATGGAGTAGATTGTGTGTACTGTAAAGCCTCTGATGTAACATGATAGTGATGAGTTGCAGAAGTGAAGAGCCTTGCCTAAAAATTCCACAATTAACGTGTCAGTATCTAAAATCTGTATTCCTGGGTCTCACCATGTTTTCTGTCAGATTCTATATTATCATATCTTTCCACGCAAATTCAGATTCCAAAACCTGAAATATAACAATAAAGTTGTTAAAGACACATATCCTATAAACATTATTGATGACTATATGAACATTTACTTTCCAAATGAAATCAACAACTTTTCAAGGACATCACTGCTTCTCCTGTGGTGCCATCTGTCTCATATCAAACACTTGACTAATGTTTAAATGGGTAAACCTTTAAATGGAATCCTCTTAGCATGACAAATGACTTTAATGGCACTATTTAACTCAACAAAATGACACATTTTCTTAAAGAATTATTTATTTCACTTTATCATTATTATTTAATTTACTACAGAGTACACTCTCTCATCAGAGAGAGACACACAGAGAGAGACAGAGAAAGTGAGAAAGCAAGCCACCAGGTCCAGGACTTGAACTACAGTTGGCCATGTGACAGTCTAGCATCTTAACCATCACATCACCTGCTGGCCTCCCAAATGATACATTTTTAATGGTTCTACAAAAGGCCTAATCCACTATCTTCAAATACCTAAGTCTCTAAATGAAAGAAACAATTTAGGAGAAATCCTGAGAACAATAATGATGCAGGTTTCTATAGGGTACTGGCAGAGGCTGTGGAAGGGGATAAGCCAGTGCTCTTCAGACAGACAATTTGTTGAAGGTGTAGAGAAGAACAGACCAGAGAGCAAGGAGAGTCAGGTGACAGGAGACCATATAGGTGTCTGTTGTGGAAAATCAGGTGAGGGATGGTGAAAGTTAAAGGAATACAGGTGAAACAGTTATTTTGGGAGGTATCAGGGAGGTTGGGGATTCGGTGGGAGTGGTGTTTAAAGATAGGATTGAGAGGAAGCTCTGGTACCTTTGGAAAGGAAGGGTTGTTTTGTTTTTCCCATTTCTGCTCTGGAGTTATCTGTTTGTCCTTAACTTGTTCTGAGCCCAAGTTCTTCTCCATGCTCCTTTGCAGTCCACCCCTCATTTCTGTCCTACTTGCCACAACTCTCCTAACTACAATTTCAGGACCATAACACAGGCTTTGGGGAGAAATGATACATAAGTTACACTTTCCTGTGCTGTTGAAAACTGTTCACTAAAAAAATCTTTCCCAATAGTTAAAAGGAAGAAAGCAAAAAAGAAAAACTTAAAATTTTCTCAGAGATCCTCTTAAAAGCATATCCTGATTCCTAGTCTTGCTTCCTTTTCTCAAAGTCCATCATTAAAGACTTTCCTCTTAGAAAGCATCTTTTTTGGGAGGCCAGCAGGTGGTATGGTGGTTGAGGCGCTGGCCTCCCGCATAGCCGACCAGGGCCGACCAGGGTTCATTGGCGTCTTGCTTTCTCACTTTCCCAATCTCTCTCTCCATATCACCCTCCAGTCAAATTAAATAATAAAGATAAAACTTTGCGGGGGAGGGAAGGAAAGCATCTTTTATTTTATTCTTGCAGTACCTACTTCTCTTTACAATCTTATGTCTTACTCATGACATTGTAGTTTTTCTCATGGAAGGTCTATCCCTCTTTCTAAACTAGTGCAACCCATAGGATAATATTTTTAGCAATAAAAGTCTTGAAGTCTAAGGGAATCTGAAATAATACTACAGAAGGACACTTGTAGCACAGTTCCTATAGAGTTGTCATTTCGATTCTTGCCTGTCAGTAGCGGGGAAGATTTGCCACCTCATTCTTCCTGATTGTCCACTGGATTCTAATATACATATATTCCAAGGGCAAATCATTATCATCAAAAACAATTCACATTAAAGAAGAGAAATATATCCCTAACTATAACATAATCTATACCAAGTGTATCCTAAATGGAGATAATATAATACATTTTCATGCCATTATTGTTGATTTCAGTTTTGTTTATCCTCCTGCTTCTAAATATGTCCAAATTTCTTGACACTACATGATCTTTTCAACTGACAGCAACTCTCTTCATATACAATGATGTTAAAATCATGCAATTATTAAAGCATATGGGTAAAAATCTGTGTGTGTTTGTGTAAAGTAGGTGGATAGGTTGTTTTTGCAGGTCTATTTAGCTTGGCTCTTTAAGATACCCAAATTTATTTATGGTTTAAACTAATGTTTTGGTTCCTGACTATAATAAAATAGTATGCAATCACAAATATTGTGTCACTCTTGGGAGCAATCAGACATGCATAAGAAATAAAATACCTAATGGAAATAGAAAAAAATGTTTTCAGTTTAAAACAGAGAAGGAATATAGCCAAGTTTAAAAAATAATTTCAAACATTGTAATAGATTATTATATATGTGCAAGGATGAAATAAATAATGCTATCACATGTTGAGTTCTGATGACATTACATTTTTCATTCTCTTAGGAATCTATCATTTTGTTATTCCTGCTATTGTGGTATATATTTTAATTCATAAGTCATAAGTGAACTCTAAGCTTCTAGCTATAAAAATGTATGGATCTGGGCTCAGCAGATGGCGTATTGAGTATATCGCTGGATCCCACACAGTTGATCGTGGTTCGAGTCCTGGACCCAGTGGCTTAAACCTCATTCTGGGCGCGTGAGTGTGCATGCCCAAGATCCCGAGAGGAGAATGGAGGAAAAGGGAATGTGGCTGGACATTCCCCCCAGGGGGGTAATTTCTTGCTTTCCATGCACAAGCCCTATAGCAAAAGTCTCTCTCTCAAAAAAAAAAAGGATCTTTCTGCTTCCACATTCACTCATTTTAAGTATTTATTATTTCCACGAATGACAAATAAGTGTTAATAGTTTAACAGCCAGACCCCTAAAACTTCCAAGATGAATTAGAGAGAGCTCCTGTCCTCATGAAACTCAATCTAATAGTAGGAGAACTAGAGAAATTAAAACAAAACTGTATAAAGGTCACAACAGAAAGATGTAGAGTATAATACAAGTAAGTGATCCATTTTACGGTATGTAGGTTGGAGGTATAAAGAGCAGGGTAGTGTCAGGGTCTGGTAAACTTTCAGAGACAGGGACACTTGAGCTGGGTCCTGAAGGGTAGGCAGTGTGGAGAAGTTCATTCCAGTCTAAGGAAACAGCTAATGCAAAGTGCTGATGTATGACACAGCATAGGCAATTTGTGGAGCTGCGTTTGATTGACTAAGACTAGAAGCTGTAGGTGGGGTGGTACAGCCATAAAGATGTAGGAGATGAGGCCAGGCAGGAGTAAATGTAAAATCCAACACTCCGCAAAGCAATCACATGTGGGAAGACTACTCATTTAAGTGCAGAGGCCTCCCTAGGTAGTCCAGGCACACACCTGGCCGTGATCCAGGTATGGCTGAAGGCTGGAGATAGATCATGGTGCCAAGACCCTGTTGGGGGTACCATCTTTCTGCCTCTCTGTCTGTCATTCATGGGAGAGATAAATAAATAAACTCGAAAAAACAGCAACAACCAAAATCCAGGTGAGAAGTATACAGGGAACAGAGGCTATTAGGGTTCATGTCTCTCATGTTGACTGGTGAACTTTCTGTAATTGCAACAGGAGGGTTTAATAACTCTATGGTAAAAAGAATCTCATCTTCCCTGAAAGTTTAACCAAAATTGGGCACTTCTGGAGCCTGTATGTGGCATGGTGGTTAAGGTGCTGGATTCTCACATGGCTGACCACAGTTCGAGTCTCGGACCTGAGGGCTTGAAAATCACATTGAGCATGTGTGCATGCATTCCCAAAATCCCAAGAAGAGAATGGAGGCGACGGGATTGCAGTGTGGCTACCCCCCCGGGGGGAGGGACAGGAGGGATGATTTCTCACATTCTTTCTCACTGTCTCTCTCTGGTGAGCCTATGGCAAAAACCTAAAAAAGATTTTAAAAATTTTTAAAATTAAAATTGGGCATGCCCACTTGATTTTGACATGCTCTATGTGTATATTAGCAGTAAGCATAATAAATCAATATATATCATATATGTATGCACCAATATTGTTCAACAGGTAAGTTCTGCACTTACAATGCCTCAGCACTAAGTTAAATGTATCAATTAGGGTTCTTTCCGTTTAAGTCACAGAAAATCCTATCCAAACTTAGTTTGACTAAAAGAGAACAAAGTTACTGATATAACTTGACAGTCCAGTGATAAGTCTAGTTCCAGAAAGATCTTGGCCCAGGTTCTAATGTCTTTAGCACCCAGTTTCTCCTCCATCTTTTGGGCCCACCATTTCCCAACAGCATCATGCTCTGTGGTCACAGTTTACATTTTTTCATGCTCAGGTATTGGGAACAAAAAAAGAGAGATCCTTCTCCTGCAAGTCCTGACAAGTCACTTTGGCTACTCGGGGTGCAGACAGGGTAATGGATGGAAGAACTAACGTAATCTCTGTTACAGAGAAACGAGGTGCAGGTAGTATTTGTGTGATGATTCATCTCCCGTGAGATTCCTAGATACAGAAACCATGACCTCACGGGACGCCATTGCCAAGTCTACCTGGGCCCCTCCTTCTTGGGCTGCTCCTCCACCACATGCTTCCACCTCTTCGTTACTCTTCTAGGTAATTCTGTTTCTCTTTCTCTCCTTGCATGTGTCCATGAGATCCTTTTTCATTTTTATTGTTTTCTGTTTCAGGGAAATTTTTTTCCCTTTTGAAGCTTCTTTTAGATACTTTGGCTTCATACCAGAACCTTTTCCCTGATAATTTAGACTTTTTTTTTTTAAAGGAATTATTTTAATCACTTTATTTATTATTTTTATTTTTTAATATGACTAGAGAAAGACAGAGAGAAAGTGAGAAGGCAAGCCACCGGGTCTGGGATTCGAAGTGCAGTTGCCCATGTGGGAGTCCAGCACCTTTAACTACCATGCCACCTGCCAGCCCCAATAATTTAGAATTTTAAAATAAAGTCAGAGCTACTATTTTTGTATTTTTGTTTGCCTTTTTTTTTTCTGTCCCTTCCTGGAACAATAACCATCTAGCAAGAGAAAATACAGGGAGAAAAATATATATAGGCATAACTTAGATTTCAAAACATTATTTCAAGGATTCACATACCTAATGATATTTCAAATCAGTAATGCAGGAACTTTGTTTTTCCTTTTCTTTTTCTCTCTTAAGATCTGAGGAGCAGAGATCAGTGGCAAAGAAGCTGCTGAATGAGTGGGTGTCACAGAACACGTGTCCTATAAATTAAATCTTGACAGGTATTATATGCCACCCTTCTTATTAGCATGAGATTTATGTCTCTGCCTTAGCTAAGTGGCACTATTCTGATTAAAGTAAAGTTATATAATATTTTATGTTTATAAGTTTTAATATCATGCTCATGGAAAATGGATTCTTAAAAATACTAGATTTCTTTCTGCCTTTCTGAGGACTGACTCCTTTGTTAGCAATATTTATTTATTTAGCCAGAGAGCATGTGCACTTGCTGGAGGGAGAGAGAGAGAGAGAGAAAATGAGAAAGCACCTTCCCCTCCATAGGGAATGGCACTCTGCAATCTGCTCTCCTCTATTATCCCTCCTTTCAAGATTTTGGACATGCAAGCACATGTGCCAGGCATGTTTCTCAAGCTGCTAGGTCCATGACCCAGATCACACAGTTGGCCATATGGGATCCAGCCTCCTTAACCACTATGTCTTGGGCTGGCCCCAGAAATTTTTTTTTTTTGAATAGAATTATTTATTTATTTAATTCCATTTGTTATTACTATTATTTAACTTGACCAGAGAGAGACAGAGAGAAGGGGAGAAAGGGAAGGAGAGAAAGCAAGCCACCACGTCCGGAACTTAAACTGCAGTTGACCATGTGGGAGTCCAGTGCCTCAACCACCATGACACCTGCCAGCGCGCAGCAATACATTTTTAAAAAATTAAGAGGCCAGATGGTGGCACAGCAGTGAAATATGCAGAGCAATCCCACATCAGAAGATTTCCAGTTCAAGTTGGAAACCTTCCTGAGTATTCTGAGAACACACAGGCCCATGATTCCAGGCTACCTGAAGGCTAGGAGTAGATTATAGTGTCAAGAATTTGTTGAGAGTGCCATCTCCCTATCTGTCTCTCTCTGTCATGCTTATGCAAGAAGTAAACAAACTTATTTTTTTTTGAGAGAGTTTTGCTATAGGGCGCATGCGCTCGTCAGACAGACAGAGACAAAGAGACAGAAAGCGAGAAATCACCCCCCAGGGGGGATGGTCACGCCACAATCCCTTCTCCTCCATTCTCCTCTCGGGATCTTGGGCACGCACACACACACACCTGGCGTGAGTTTTAAGTCACCGGGTCCGGGATGTGAATCGCGGTTGACTACATGGGAGTCCAGCGACAGCCATGACATTAACTGCTGGTCCCAAACTTAATTATTTTTAATTAGAAAAAAGTTATAGCAAAAGATGCTCAAGGAGAAATTGAATTTTCCATGTACAACAGTCTCCCCATGTCAGTGGGATGTATGTCCCAAGACCCTCCAGTGGATGTCTTGGGATATGTATCTATTTTTTCCCTGTACATGCATACCTATGATAAAGTTTAATTGATAGACACAGTGATTAACAACAATTCCTAATCATAAAATAGAGCAATTACAATAATATATCAATTCTATGATAAAAAGTTATGTGAATGTGGTCTCTCTCACACTCAAAATATCTTATTGTACTTACATATTTTCAGATTGTAGTTGATTGTGGGTAAGTAAAACTGTGGAAAGTGAAATTAAGGATAAAACCATCCAATGATGCTTCTCAGTTGGACATATGGATTCAGGCTCCAACCAGGAAAACAGAAATTGCCTTAAATATTCAACACAGGGAGAATTTAATTCAAAGTGATTAGTAAAACAGGTGGCAGAAGAGGGAACAGTGATTTTTTAACAAAACAAAGCCACTTCAATACCTAAAGCTGGAGGAATAGTGGAAAGAGGCTCTGTTGCTGAAGTCTAGGGTCAGGACTCAGGGGTCATTTGGCAGGAGATCGACGATGGAGGCAGAGAATACTCTGGCTTTTCCCATTCTCTAGCTCTTCATTTTCTTGTGTGTTTCCCATTGGTTAAACACAGCTGGCAGCTCATAATGAAGCTTTGGAAATGCAGTTTGCAGGGATCAGTGCTCTTATGGTATGGACCAGAGCAGGCAAAAGAAGAGCCTGGAATATATCTAAGGGCAAAAGGTCTATGATCTTGAAACCCCACAAAGGGGACCAGAAGTTGGTATAACGGCTATGTCGCTGAACTCCCATGTAGTCAACCACGGTTCATTTCCTGGACCCAGTGGCTTAAACTCACACCAGGCACGTGAGCGTGTGTGCCCAAGATCCTGAGAGGAGAATGGAAGAGAAGGGATTGCAGCATGGCCATCCCCCCGGGGAGTGATTTCTCGCTTTCTGTCTTTCTGTCTCTGTCTTTCTGAAGAGCGCACATGCCCTATAGCAAAAAATCTCTAAAATAAATGAATAAATAAAAGAAAGAAAAAGAGAAAAAGAAACCTCACAAGTAACTTTTAAAAATTCATTGATAGGCCAGCCAGATGATGTCGTGGTTAAGGTGTATGCAACTCACATGATAGATAGTTTGAGTCCCGGACCTGGCAGCTTGAAAAATATGCTGGGCACGAGTGTGTGTGTACTCAAAATCCCAACCGGAGAATGTAGGAAAGAGATTGTGGCATGGTCAATCCTCCTATGGTGTGCTTTCTCACTTTCTCTCTCCTCTACCCCCAGCAGAGCGCATGTGCCCTATAGCAAAAAAGAAAATAAATATTGTTATTTATTTATACTGGAAAGACAATATTGCTCTTTTTAAATAATTAATTTTTTTAACTTTATTTATTTTAATTTGACCAGAGTGAGATTGAGAAAGTGAGAAAGCAAGCTGCCAGGTCCAGGACTAGAACTGCAGTCAGCCATGTGGGAGTCCAGTGCCCTTAACCACCATACCACCTACCAGCCCTGACAATGTTGTTTTCAATGGCTCTTATCAATGGGATACCAAAATCTGTGCAGCTTGAAGAAGTAACCATTAATAAAGGAAGGACCTGGGTCAGCCAATGGCATGGTAGTTTTTGAGTGGGGTGATTTTTTTTTTTTTTTTTTTTTTTTTTTATAGAGATTTGTACTATAGGGCATGTGTGCTCACCAGAAAGACAGAGACAGAGAGACAGAAAGCGAGAAATCACCTCCCAGGGGAGATGGCCACACCACAATCCCTCCTCCTCCTTTCTTATCTCAGGATCTTAGGCACGCATGCATACGTGCCCGGAGTGAGTTTAAGCCACTGGTTCTGGGACTTGAACCATAGTTGACTACATGGGAGTCCAGCGACATAGCCATTATGCCAACTGCTGGTCCCCGGTGGCTAGATCTTAAATAGCCAACTATGCAGTTCAAATCCCAAACCTGGTAGCTTAAGGGATGTTCAGGTGTGTATGTCTGCATGCCCAAGATCCTGAAAGAAGTTGAGGAGAAGGGATTTCAGCACTACCATTGTTCATGGGTGGTTCTTTCTCACTTTACTTCTCTCTCTCTCTCTCTCTAGTAAACACACACATCCTTTCACAAATTTGGAAGGAAAAAAGGAAAACAAAAAACAGAAGGCCCTTATCAGAAGTGCAGGTTACATTTTTGAGCTGATCACCAGTTGGAAGCCCCGTAGTTTGGTTGAATTTAATCAGTCTTATTTTTAAGCACACTGCCTGCCTGGATTTCTTGTATCCTACCTCTAAAACCCACACTGTTCTTTTTCTTTCATTTGGAATACTGAGAATCCCTCACCACTTTTCTTGTTAACCTTCTATTTATCCACTTGAAGGTTGCTGAGATTTGCTTATACTATAACTTCAATGATATTTTCCAAGATAAATTTTCATTTCAATCACCAAAACCATACTGCACAGGATATGGCAAATATTTGTGCTCATTCCTTTGATGCCTCAACCTGGCTGGCACCACTCTCTAAATATAGATCAGGATTAACTGAGTAATAAGGCAATACTGCACAGCAGTTCTAATAAATTCTTCAATACTGTTACTGTAGAGGAGCCTTTGAAAGGATTTAACCTTAGGTAGACAGAAACTTTGGAAATACTGGCAAATGTCCACATTCTAAAACATTCACTGTGTTTGAAAAATTGTAACAAGCTTTATGCTATCTAGGAGAGCCAAATAAAAGGTTTGCCACATTTTTTTTGCCTAAATTACAAATTTGGTATGATTTTGTTTTTGTTTGTTTTGAGGAAACTGCTTGTTCCACACATTTTTACTGGTCCTGGAGCTAAATTCCATCCCCACCTCCATTAGCCTCCACGTTTCTTCCCAGTTGAGCTTGTTTCAAATTTAGCCAGGATAGGTTAGTTCTCATTGTGTTACATTTTTAAAGTCTAGGAGAATGGAACTGATCACCTTAAAAAGGGGTCCAAAGTAAGCAAAAGAACTTTAATTTAAAACTATGTGATAAATTGGATGTTCCAAGAAAATAAAAGTGAATGAAAAATACCTCTTTAGAAGGACCAGAGGAAAGAAGCTTAAGGCAAAGTTAAATTAGATATCAAACATTCTGTGGGAGAGACAGATGTGCTTTTGGAACTGGAAAAATATTGGTTAACTTTTAGTTGTGATCACACTTTGGTGGTGTCTATGTGAAGCAAACGTTTTGGCTCTAAACTTGGTTCTACCACTTCCATGCTTGCTGCTTTCACCAACCTGAAGACAAGAGAATAAGGCACATTCTGTCTGATGAAGGTCAATCAGAAGACTTTTCCTTGTCTCAGTAATAGCACTTATTGGTAAACCATTCAGTATCTTTCAGCTGAAAAATTTATCTTGAAAACCATACAAACCAGAAATGAAAGCAAAACCGCAAAAAGTAGCTTTAGTGCACTTTGCTACTGATTGTCCGTGTTCTCACATGAGAAATCATGGTGTTGGAAAGGGCCTAAGACACCATAAGACTGCAAGTATTTCTACTGTCTTGCACATCAAGCATATAGTGAGAACTATTTTTTCCTCTTACAAGAGTTTTAATGGTATACTTAGATTCACTTCTTTTCTTTTGGCCCCAAAATGTTTTCTTTTGAAAAAATATACAAAACAAAAAACGTCAGAAGTCTGAATTATTCTACACATGTTACCCTTTTCCCATGAGACACTGGGTGTTCATACTCGTTTGATAAAGTTTTATACCTGAACATAATTCCTGGAATGTTAATGTGGAACAAGAAACACTAGTCTTTAATTTTAAAGGTGAGGAAAGTGAAGCAGAAAGAGACTGATTTCTGCATGGACGCACAGAAAAGTACAATTTAGATATAATTAAGACTCGAATTTTCTGATTCTCCACTCAGCTCAGCTAGCCTTCCACCATAGCATTTTGCCTTGTGAACTAAAAAGTATTTCCTCAGCCCTTGTAACCCAATTCCAGGTCACTTGAACCCTTAGCTTGCATCTGCAAATTGTCTATAGATCAGCATCCCAGTAAATGTGGAGTTCATATAGCTGAGACATTTTGCTCATGAAAAAATACTGGCTATTAACTGATACTCTCAGGGAAACAGACTACTTCCAGTTGCTATGAGCACCTTAATGGATAGAACAGGTGTCAGGATGTGTGAGAGAATGCCCGAGAATGGAAATGACCAATGAAAGTCTTCACAAAAACATTTAAGTATAGAGAAAGCCTCTTGTCAGAGGATATGTGGCAGCCTGGAGTAAAATTCAGGACATCGAAAGATATATATAGACTTTTGGAAAGTTAAAACATGCGACGTTCAAGGCCTATGCTATGTTCAAGGACAAAAAGACTTGCAAAATGCAGTAGTGATCCGGGCAGGCTTCCTGAATTCCACACCCACCTGCTTCTATTGGGCACCCTCTAAACAACCCCCTGGGCCTGGCCCCATAAAACCTAGACAATGCTTACGTTTAAACTAAAAGCTTTTTTTCGTTTTGTTTTGAGGACCTGCTGTCACAGTACCACATCTGACCTGAACAGTACAAGAAGGGGTGTGGGGGAGCGGAGCAAGCCTCAAAATATTTCAACTCAATCCAAGAGGAACCAGGCTACGGCTTTGCTAAACTCATTGCCAAGTTCCCTCCTGCACGGCCCGCTCCCCCAGGTGTGGGTAGTCCTCGCTCCTGCCCGGGTTATGCATTCGGCCCCAGCTCCCAGAGCTCGGGGTAGGAGGGCTGGATGCTGCCTGCGCTCGATTGGCTCCTTCCTCCCGCGAGCTGCGCTCCCTGCGGGGCGGGCCGGGGCGGTTAAGGGGAGCGCCGCGCGAAGGGCGGCCCCGGAGGGCGGAGGGAGGCTTCGGAGGCAGGCGAGAAGGCGGGCGGTTTTATTGTTTCCTTTCGCCCTCCTCCTCCCGCGCCCTGGCCCCGGCGTCACTGGAAAGCCGCCCAAGCTGCCCGGCGGCGAGTTATTTATAGAACGGGTTGCGCGCGCGTCACGGAGCCCGGCCCGACTGACGGGGCCGCTGACGCGCCTGGCCGCGAGGGCGAGTCCG
>NW_006159882.1:504799-505831 GCF_000334495.1 Tupaia belangeri chinensis
GGCCGGGGGGGGAGGCGGCCGGCCTCTCCCCGACCCCCCTCCCTCCGGACCGCGACCCCCCAAAAGGTTACGGGTCTCTTCCGCCCCTGCCCTGGACCTGGGCTCGGCCGGCGTGTGTTTTGTTTTGTTTTGTTTTGTTTTGCTTTCCCCTCGTTCATCAGTAAGTACCCCCTGCCCCATCCTCCGTTTCCACGTCCCGTTTCCTTCTTCCCTCTGCTCGATCAAGAGGAGAAAGAAAGGGATCTGTCCTGCCCGGGGCGACCACTTTGTGCGCTCAGAGGAGCGGGATCCGCACCGGGCGCGCTCAGCTGGGGAAGCGGTAACCGAGGGGCCGGGAGCGCCGGGCAGGTAACGTATCCTGGACCTAGAGCTGGGGGCTTTGTTTGGGGCCGGGGGAGAGGGGCTGGGATGGGTGTGAACTCCAGGCTGCCCTTCCGGGACTCTCCCCCCCACCCCCCTTGGCGCTGCAAGCCAAGGGTGTATAGCGCGAAGAGCGAAAGAGAAACTTCTGCGTGACTGACTAGATCCGGCTACTCCGGAGGAGCCAAGATAATAGAGACCCCCCCCCCGCCTCCTGCCGTCCCTCTCCGGTCCAGTCCCTCCTCTCGCTCCCCGCCCTCCAACCGCGTGGACAAGCCCCACCCCCACCCCTCTGGGTTCAGAGCCTGGACGCCCCCGCCCAGCGGAAGGAGGGGCTGGCGGTGTCTTTAGGGACTTCCTGGGATGCGGAGACCAGCTCTGAACCATCCCCTTTCCGCTGCCGGGAGCTGGGAAAGCTAGCTCTGGAGCCTTTCGCACGTGGCAGGCCAGCAGAGAACTTGCTGTGCCTTCTAGGAAATTGCAGTTGATTTGTAATGCACTTTCGCTAATTGGGAGTTCAAAATTAAACTTTAATAAAGCGTTTGTGTCGTCTCGTCTAATTGTGAAAGCTTCCATCCGTCCTGGTAGATAGACTCTAAGTCTCAAGTTAATGGCGCTAAACTAGATCCCCCCCCCCCCCAAATACAATGACGGCGCCAACGGAAGGGGGCA
>NW_006159882.1:506062-513635 GCF_000334495.1 Tupaia belangeri chinensis
ATTAAGGGGGCTAAACCAAGCCCCCCCCCCCCCCCAAGTACAATTCCGTCAGCCATCGTAGGCGCAGCTGGATTTCCGTAAGGTACAGATGTTGCTAATGGCAGTTTAAGCACGGATGGGCAGATAGCATACGGGATGCAACATGTTGCCATATGGTTCCTTTAGCCTTTCACCTCCAGGGACATCAATCACATATATTCTGGGAGGAACTTAATGACTCTCTGAACAGCAAAATGAATTACCTGGTACGATTTATATCCCTTGACCTAATACGTTATAACAACAGGAAGATAGCATCTCACAATTTCTCTGGTATAAATTGAGCTACAGCGCTACATTTCAAGTTCTATAACATCTATTTGTAGGTTTGAGGGGTCCTGTCCAATCGTTCTGGCTGTAAAATCCGGTTCTGTGTTGTCTTCTTCCTTTCATCCACTTGTGGACAACACAGAATATAAAGTCTAACAAAACTTGCCTTAGAACTAGCCAACCAACTGAGTGATTAGGTATGGAAAATAGCAAATATGACTTCCAGTGCTAGCTGCTTAAACACGAGTGAGTTACTTAAATAGGAGGTAGCAGTCTTTGGCAACACCATACTAAAATTAAAGGACTCCTAGAGAATATGTGTTTTCTATGAGTTGCTTCAATGTAGCTCCTAAATCCATTCATTAACTATTTGAAGTTCTCCATTTCTCAACTTCAACATGCCTAAACTTTGAAAATTAGAGAAAACAGTTCTTAGAGATCTGAAACATAGAAATGTAAAGAGGATCTCCACAGCAAACTACTCTATACACACGCTGTTTGGGTACCTTAACTTGAATCCTGCATATGGTGGTACTTACTGGTAGTTTGTTTCTTTCCTTCAAGCATATCAGTGACAGCATACTGAAGTCACTGCTTAGATCCTAGTGGAATGATTCTGTAATATCTCACAGATCTTATTTTTTTAATGCCCTGGTGACTAATAAAATCTCTTACTTGATTGTCTCTTTCATATTATAAACATGGTTGTCTTTCACTCTGTCCCTTATTTTTCATTCACTGATGCAGCTAAATAGCACTGAAAGTCAAACAAAAATGTAAGGGCAGAGGCCGGCAGGTGGCGTGGTGGTTAAGGGCACTAGACTTTGACAAGGCCAACCATGGTTGGGTTCGAGTCCTGGACTTGGCAGCTTCCTCTCATTCTCTCTTCTGTCTCTCTCTCTCTCTCTGCCTGTCTCTGGTCAAGACTGAAAAATAATGATAATAAATAATTCTTTACAATAAATTTAAGGGCAAAAAAGTTAAGTAACTAGTCTTTTAAACTCGTGATTGCTTTTACCTATTAAGGGATAATTGATAGCTAGAGATAAACTATCTTTTAAAAGTGTTTGCTTCTGGTGATATGTAAGCCACATAAATTCATAAACTTAGCAAGATGTGTAAAATAGACATGAAGAATCTAAGAAAGTTATACACTTTCTGAAACTTAACAGCATTTTGAAAGTTTATATATCATGTCCTTTCAGAATCATTTTGAAATTACAAGATGATGTTTTTCCTTTTATATTGGCTGATGACCTAGTGATTGACTTCGTTCAATAATTTTGATAATTACTATCAGATATTTCGTGTATGTATATAACACAATATCTTATATAGAATAAATCAAGACATGCCTAAGTTACCGCTGTCTTCATTCCTGGGTTTGTTTTTGGTAATGTTTTAATGGCTGAGGTTTTATTTCTATAGCATCAACACTTGAGTTTTTCTATGTCCGGTGGTGGGACTGTCAATATTAACTCCATTTCTATGACCTGTGCCTAGGCAGTGCATGTGTCTTTTAATGAGTCACATAGAACTTGCCTTATAATGCTGTTATTGTCATAAACAGATACTGCAGCCTTTTGTCAGGCCCAGGGATGATTAAAGTGTTTCTCCTTCAAAAACCAGGCTGCAATCCTGCTGTGTTTGGGTTCAGAATTTGAGTCCATTAGTAAATAAAATCACAAGCAGCAGCATTTGCTTTTTCTCAGGGTGTAACATTACATATATGTCATGAATATTTTTGAACCCTTTTGTAGAGGAACTATGTACATTTTTTGGTATAAATACATGGCAATAAAAACAAGATACATACCTTGCAGCATGACTTTTACTTTAAATGAGGCTTTGATGGATATCCATTGTTACTCTCAATGAGGTGGCTGGTTGCCAAGGGGAGCCCTAGCTAAATAGAAAGTACTGGAAATGTTATCCTGCAAAGAATCAACTTTTTATTTTTTGAGTTCTCAACTTCTCATTCCTTCAATATTGCCCTTTACTTTTGCTAATCTGAGAATTACTTTGGATATGAAAACTTTTGAAAATGCTTGTGCTGGCCAAAAAGATTGACGCCAGTGTTTCTGGTCGCCTGCTGATTTACAGTCTTTATCTTGAACTGGCATATACATTCTATCTGAAATGAAGAAAGACCATTCAAACTAGGTATAGCCCTGTTTGGTCAATTTAATTGTAACCCTAGATGCTTTCTTATTTTTACTCACAAATTAATTTGAGATGTTTAAGGTAGGCCAGATTTATGTTTTTCTCAAAGTAACACGGGACCAGTTATGGATAAGTACTAAGCCTCACAGTGAGTTTGAGGAGGGGAGCAATAAGAAAGAATTTAAGTAGTTCTTTACACTTCCCCTATTTGCTTTTCCAAAATTCAAAATCCATGTAGTTGCACTGGAAACTTGTTTCTTTCATAGCAGTTTTTTTTTTTTAATTGAAAAAAAAAAAAAAAACTTAAAATTGTTAGTCTGTAAATATTTAACCAGCCAACCAGCAAACAGTCTTTTACTCTTGGCTATATGCATTTTTGTTTTTATCTGGGATTGTATGAATGCCATGTAAATACCACAGAAAATTTGACTTTGGTTGTCCTTACTTTGAAGATCGACAGGGACTTCTTTAATTAATCTTGTTTTCCTTCATGTTCTATATTCAGATATTGAAATATAGTATTTTTATACATTTATAAGATTGTGTTTGCATTTATTTAATTTATGTTTCTTTTTTTAAAGCATGTAGTCTTGAATGTTTGTTCTACTTTTTTTTTTTCTCACATCATTACTCTGGTACTGCTTGATGTAACTTGATTAGCTCCCCATTCTATCTGAAATGAAGACAGACCATTCAAACTAGGTATAGCCCTGTTTGGTCAATTTAATTGTAACCCTAGATGCTTTCTTATTTTTACTCACAAATTAATTTGAGATGTTTAAGGTAGGCCAGATTTATGTTTTTCTCAAAGTAACACGGGACCAGTTATGGATAAGTACTAAGCCTCACAGTGAGTTTGAGGAGGGGAGCAATAAGAAAGAATTTAAGTAGTTCTTTACACTTCCCCTATTTGCTTTTCCAAAATTCAAAATCCATGTAGTTGCACTGGAAACTTGTTTCTTTCATAGCAGTTTTTTTTTTTTAATTGAAAAAAAAAAAAAAACCTTAAAATTGTTAGTCTGTAAATATTTAACCAGCCAACCAGCAAACAGTCTTTTACTCTTGGCTATATGCATTTTTGTTTTTATCTGGGATTGTATGAATGCCATGTAAATACCACAGAAAATTTGACTTTGGTTGTCCTTACTTTGAAGATCGACAGGGACTTCTTTAATTAATCTTGTTTTCCTTCATGTTCTATATTCAGATATTGAAATATAGTATTTTTATACATTTATAAGATTGTGTTTGCATTTATTTAATTTATGTTTCTTTTTTTAAAGCATGTAGTCTTGAATGTTTGTTCTACTTTTTTTTTTTCTCACATCATTACTCTGGTACTGCTTGATGTAACTTGATTAGCTCCCTCCCCAGTCATGATTGGTAATTAAAATAGGCATTAAAATTAGTCACTTAGCAATTTTGCTGTTCAATTGGCAATTAAATTACTTAATTGCAATTAAAGTCCTAATTTTAATTGGCAAAATGATAGATGTAGATTTAAGATAATATGTATAAATACTTTAATAAGTGTCTATATAAGGATTACTTAATTACTCAACTTCAAGTTTATGCTGTTAACTTTAGAACTTTAAAGTGAGCAATGAAATTTATATTGCATCTATTCAAAGGATATGGTAATTAGATTTATTACTTATCACTATAAGGGTCCTTGCTATAAGTTACTTTTGTAGTGTTAAAATTGTAGGCTTGATAATTGCAAAATTATGAAGAAAAGGGCATATATGTCTTTGTCATAATATGTATCTTATTTTCACTTTATTAAATTAAGAGGTTCCTATCCACTGCATAGTCTCAGGAAAACATCAAAAGTGGTTATTTTATCATTAAAGGTAGAATAAAAACTACCCAACTGTGATTTACATACATGTATTTTTCCTACTTAAACAAATGTTTTTAATTTGTTAGGATTACTAATTTTATTATCTACTTTTAAAATTTAAGTGTCTTTTTTTTTTTTCTAAATCTGTAACAGATTATTTTGTTAGGACCTTAAAATTGTCTCTTAGGACTTCGTATGTTTTCATCACTTCCATCTTTACTGAAATTAATGATGAAATCTAAAACCAAATCAGAAAATAATTCTTACACAAGAAAATATTGGGTGGTCAATTTAAAAGCAAATATTAAAGAGGTTACTTGAGTCAAATATTAACAAAAAATGCAGAATTTTATTATGCAAAATGGCTTTTGAGTGGCATGAGGTTTTACCATATGCTCAGTTTTATAATTTTAATTTACAAGTAGATGCTTCTAGAAAAAAAAGAGTGCTGTCTTTTACACATCTTTACACATTTCTAGAACTGAATTCTGAATCAAAGTAAGAATTTTTAAAGTCTTTGCATTATGCGATTTTGGGTGAAAATGGGCTAAATAAGACGGAATCAAAGCCACAACTATCCAAAATGTGAATATCAATGAAGCAATTGACTTGTTCTCTAAGCATATTATGGGAAAGGAACAGTTTGTTTGATTAATTATCCTATCAATGCAAATGAATTGGCAAAAGCAAAACAATAAAAAACTTTCAGTATTAAAAAATGTCTTTATATTTTCTGAAAGTGAGATTTTTTTCAAAGTGAAAATTTCTTTTACTGATGTAAAATTGCTGAATGGCTGTGTATACAAGTTTGTCCAAATATAACTGAAAATACATCTTATTTTAGTGCGTTAATTAGCTTTCACCAAATAATTTTATTGTGAAATATCATAAAGTTATCTTGTCTGTTACAGCATAACATACGTGTATTTCACTATATCTGCATTGCAATGTCTACTCTGAATTCATTTGGGGAGAATAGTGAAATAAATCCCTAAAGGCCTCTTTCCCATGCATTAAAATAGAAAATTCTATGGGATTACATCCATGTTTGCTTTCTAAATTATACCAAAAGCTCAATTTTATTAAGTATAATCTGCTTAGCATGCATAAAATAAAATACTTTGTGTAAGATGTGAATATATGTATTATTTATATTGACACTTAATGAAAATGTTTGCTATATATGCGCTAATATGTTCTGCTTAATATTAATATATTAAAAGAAAGTATAGGTACCATTATTTTCCTAAAGGCTTTTCTGAGGTCATCTACTAGTATTTATCAATAGCAATACCTTGTCGTTTATTTTATTTGGTTTCAAAAGAGGGAGCTACTTATGGATAGGTCCAATTTTTACTCCCATTTATTAAAAAGGAAATAGACTGTCATTGTGGGGTAACCCTACATATTTATACATAGCAGTAATTTAAAGTTACATCAGGTGTGTGTGTGGGGGGGTCCTGAAAAAACCAATATTGTCATTTTAATTGAGTTCTAAAATACTTTATTTGAACTATTTATGTTCAAGAATCTTGAAGGGCTGCAGTCATATAAATGCAGAATTTCAGTTTCTTTTAGCCTAAAGCATCGCTTTAACATTTTCTGAAAGGTTGTTCAATTTTACATTTTGATTCTATTATACGTGTAATTAAACCTCTATGCACAAAAGCATTCTCTTATGTACTAGCAAATACACCCACAGGAATCCTCTTCTAAACTATAATTTATTTAAACACGTAATCATAGGATTTTAAAACATGCTTTCATTTTTCCAAACTATATGCCAATTTGAACTGCTTAGTGATGTAATAAAAGATTGTATTACCAGTTTGATTTCCCTCCCCCATAATTTAAATATGAGTTATACATGGGCAGGAGGAAATAAAGAAAAGCTACTGTGAACCCAATTCCCTGTGTTAAACTGTTTCTCTTTTGGAGAAAATAGAAGAGAGGTAAATATTTGTAGTCATTTATGAATTCCACCACTCTATGAATATTTGGGCCTGCAGCATTCTCTCCCCAGGTTTAGCCTAAGTAGTAAATGGCTACTTGTGTGTGTGAGCACATGTGTGTGCGTGTGTGATATTCTCTTGAACATTGTGGAGTCAGGCCCCCTACTGACTGGATCAGTCAATAACAGGCAATGGCGGTGCTACTGAGTCCCATCAAGAATTCGTTGGGAAAAACAGTAATCTGGGGTTTTGAGTGTGACCTTTCACACTTTCTGATCCGTGTGCTGGATCCTTTCCATCCTGAGCACATCTGAGCTCTACCAAAACCCCTAACCTAAGAAATAGCTTATTCAAGGACTGGTTTAAGAAATTTGATCAGTCTTATACTCCGATGTCTTCCACAGAGATACAATAGTGGTAACTCTTCCCAGGAACAAGAATAGGAATTTCAAGAGAACTTTAACACGGAGGGCAGAGTAGAAGAGAAAAAGTACCCCTTTCTTTCATGGTAATACTATGTCTAATCTTTCAATTCTTAGTAATTACTACAATAAGCTGCTGTGAAAACTGCCTTTCGGTCTTGAGTGCATTAAGACCTGGGCAAAGACTGATAATCAAGAAGCCGTACACGACAGGTTGTCGTTAAAAAATAGCGCTTCACATTACAATTCTTGGCATCTTTGGATCTCACTGTAAGAACTCCAGGACACTTTCCCACTTTCTGGGAGGGCATTTTCCAAGTCCCCAGAGTCAATCCAGCGTAAATTAGGTGTGTATTTATTGGCGATTAAGGAGGGGAGCATGCAGAGGGGATGTGTCTTACTTAGACGTGAATGTCTGTGTATGAAAGATGGTGGTTACAACCTTCAAGTTCTCCAGGCCCCCGCTTTCCTAGGACTATATTAAAAAATAAAACCTGCCACTCTAGAGTGGCTGTGCTTGAGTTTCCAACTGAAAATAGCTGCCGGGAGCCTGCCCCACCGCGGGGATCAAGGAAAGCTCCCCCTGGCCGCGCCCTGCTCTCTAGCGGAAGGGGAAAAGAAACCCGGAGGGCGCCCCATAGCTGGAGTTGCTGCTATTTTGGGCCCAGCCTGGCGGGTGCGTCAATGCCTGCGCCCCTGCGTCACCGCCACCCCCACCCCCTTCCTTCTCCTCTGCTCTCCAAACTCTCACTTTTTCCCTTTCGTTCGCGTGGAATCGCTTCTGCCCACGGGACGCTGACGCTACGGTGCTCATGCTAATAAGCAATTCTTCGCCCTACCCCCCACTCCCCTACTCGCACACCCTCATCCGACGCTAAGCCAGA
>NW_006159882.1:514281-516006 GCF_000334495.1 Tupaia belangeri chinensis
CGCCGTCGCCGGCGGCGCCAGCGGCTCTAGCCGGCCGAGGCCGCAGCAACATCTGGGGGAAACTTAAGGTGGTCACGTAGGTTTCCCCGAGGCCTTGGCGTCGAAGAGTTCGTGGCTTCCCGGGGCAGCCGCAGGGCACCTGATGGCAACGCCTCTCCAGCCGACCCGGAACAGGGGGCGGTGGGGAGCGGGAAAAGGCGGGGGTGGTGATTTGACCTGTGCAGCAGGGGGACCCGGACAGTTCCCAGGCGCTATAGACCCGAGTGAGAACGGCAGAAGAGGGACAAGACGCAAAGGGGCTCTGCAACCTGGAAGCGAGCCACGCCGAGGGGGAGGGGTGGCTGGAACGCCGCGCAGGCAGAGAAGGGGGACGCCCCGGAACTCTCCCTCTTATCCTAGCCTCTTTCAGGCCCGCAGGAGACGCCCCAGGTGGCCCGCCCAGCTCCGGCCGTGCGGTCCGGTGGTGGGCTCCCCAGATGGAGAAGCGGCGTTTCCTTTGCTAGAAAGCTCCCTGCGCCCTCCGCGTGGCGGGCGAATTGATTTGCAAAGCAGAGCCGCCGGCGGCTGGGACGCTGGCGGAGGTGGGGCAAACTCGGGCAGCTAGCCGGGGCCCTCTCCTGGAAGGGATGTAGGCACACACGTTGTCTTTGAGACACCTTGTCTTTGAGACACCACCTCTCGCCTCCCATCTCCACCCTGTTCGCCTCCTCTAGTCCTGTCTTTCCTTCTTGATACTCAGATTGAGGCTGTACTAGCCCTAGTATTTCAGAGGAAGGTCTATTTCCCCTAAAACTGTGGGAGAGGTACGAGTCGGTGGCCAATGAATGTAGAAAGTATTCGGATTGGCGGACGGTGGGGTCAGAAAAACCTTTCTGCAGAAGGTACACCTGTTGCCTGCTGCTAGGCTGCTTTGTCTGAGAACGGAAAGCGAGCGACGCTTCACTCTCGCTCTTGAGGTTCCTGGGGCTGGGGCACCGTCTGCCCCATCCATTCTCTCTCTTAACCCCTCCACACAACACTTCCCACTTCGTACATGGGCACTGCAAGGAAAAAAGAAAGCACAAAAATAATAGTCCTACCCCTATTCCCACTTCCTTTCAGCGTAGACTGGTGTGTGTGTGTGTGTGTGTGTGTGTGAGAGAGAGAGAGAGAAGAGAGAGAGAGAGAGAATGGATAAATGGATAAGCCAGAGAAGTTGAGGCCAAGGATAGGGAAAGGTAGAAAAAGGGGATGCACCGGGCTAGGGAAATCCCACCCCAATTGCCTGAGCCCTCTGAGTGTGTTGTGTGTCACGGGACACCTGCATGGGCTTCTGCTAAGGGGAATGACGATACTGGGTGGGTAAGCTTACGGTGCTTCAGGCACGCCCCATGCCGTGCGGCTCCAGGTGCGGGCTACCTGGCCCACGCCAACATTCCCTTCCGTGAGGCTTTTGTTGCACTTCCCCACGTGTGAATGGCCGCGCGGCTGCGAGGGCGCAGGGGCTTAGGGGAATGTCAAGTGTACCCGCGCTGCGGGCTGCGCGGACCTGGGTGGAGAGGTCACACCTCGTTCGGAAAAAAAACAACAAAAAAAAAAAACAACCACCCAAGTTGGCTACCAAGGTGAACGCAGAACGGTTCCCACCTTAAAATCGGCCCTGCTCGTGACGTCAGGTCGGAAATATACCAAAGCGAGCGCGGGCCAGGAGTCCGGGGAGCTCGGCGGCGCGACGATTGGGCAGCC
>NW_006159882.1:516118-522178 GCF_000334495.1 Tupaia belangeri chinensis
CCCCGGGGCCCCGTTTCTGTGCCCAGCCGGCCGCCTGCCCCGATCCCTTCCCGCTTGCAGTCTCGGCTGACAACATCCAGCTCACCTACCCCTCCCCGACCCCGGCACCCCGGCTCCCAGAGGGAACTGCACTTCGGCAGAGTTGAATGAATGAAGAGAGACGCGGAGAACTCCTAAGTGAGTAAGCGCAGCCACTGCAGCTCGAGTTCTTTTATTTCTTTTCCTGTGCACGTCTCTTTCTTTCTCCGTGTGTGGAACAGGTTCTTTAAAAGTAGGAGCCAGAGGCTCGGGGGACGAGTCGGGCCGGAGGATGGGGAGTGGGTGCGCTCCTGGGGTCGTTTGTTTGAATTCTGGCTTTGGCACTAGCGGTGGAGTTGGTTCCTAACAGAGGCTTCCATTCACCGCGCTGGTGGATGTGGATGGGAAACTCCATAGTTTGGGAACCTAAGGAATCGCTGGTGGAAATGTGCGCAAAGTTTGCTCTTAGTGAGGAATTGATGTGGCCTTTGAACATGGGAACTCCCAAGTTCTATGTACGCGAGAGAAGCTGCCCGCAAACTGACAAGAGACAAAAGTTCTTCAGTTTATACGTTGCTTGGGAACTGTGTCACCTCGGCTGGCCAGCGTGCCTGATGTTCCCGGGGTATTGTTGAGTAAGAGTGGTGCTGGTAAAGTGTCTTGTTATTAAAGTTGCCTGAAATTTCTGGTTTTGACATATGCCATCCTTAAGTATGTGAGTGTGTGTGTGTGTGTGAGAGAGAGAGAATATATAAAAAGTACAGTTAAGGAACTGTGAAGCTACCAGAGGGTTAATACCCAGCGCACACATATCTCCAAGGGCTGTGGAGGTCAAGTCTCCTCTCTACGTTTTCTGGTTAACCTTCCAACCCCCACTGAAGCAAGATTGTGGGGGAGGGGAGAGAACAGAAGTAGTGCATGTTTGGCTTTCTTTTTCATTCCTAATGAGATTGTTTGTGCTCTAGAATGCCTTCCAAGTGGGAACATCTGAAATTACTAGGGCACAAGAATGCCTTGTTCCAGCAAATATTGTGGAAGGCTTATGGGGAAGGTATTCAGCTTGCTCTGATGGGAAGTACTTACAGCACTGGTGCCAATACTGTACAAGTGGTATTTCCCACCTAATAATGCTCCTGGAAAAGTAAGGTCCCCTTTTCTCACCCCTGGGACATTAAAAGATGTTGAAATGCATCCTAGGAAACCAAACACCAATTTGCCTGTATCTTCAATCCCTATGCTCTGTCAAAAGCAGTTAAGAAACTTAGATGGTTCCATTCAAATTGCCTTTTCCTTTATCCAGGCCTTGCTCACAATTTGGAAGGGGAGGGGGATTGATTTTTCATTTCATATTCTTGACTTCTGCTAACTTTCTTCTTCTTCTCCAAAAGAAAAAAAAAAAAAAAACACTTTCACCATAAGGAGAAAAGTGTATATGAGAAGGTTCCAATGTTACATTTTTTCTTAAACTTTAGTCTTTTTCTTCTTAGGTCTGAATTAAACTAAAATAGAAATGACCCTTCTGCCCACATTGTAGAAAAGGGTCTAATTTATTGCATCATAAGTGTGAAATTGCTCATAGAATACTTTTTTTTTCCTTCAGGATCTCCTCTCTGCAAGGATTTACATAGTGCAACGGGTGGCATTTTCTGTTGTTTCAGGCATCTCTTTCACATTTTCACTTCAACTGGTCTGTTGGTAAAAGCAACACACTAATTTTCAATGAGGCAAACAGAGAGGGCATAGAAAGGCCTGCTTGGTCGGCCCTTGTACACTCAATCCAATCTCTGTCGGGAAGACACCCTGAAGCTTCTTATGTCTGTATTGCAGGGAGGCACTTGGACAGCCTGGACTCCTTGTTGCTTTTCTAAAAATCTTGGAAACTTTGTCCTTCATTGAATTACGACACTGTCCACCTTTAATTTCCTCGAAAACGCCTGTAACTCGGCTGAAGGTTAGTGCAAATTCTTTCCTTTCAGCCCCCTTTCTTAGTTCCCTAACTCTCAAGAAATAGAGCACTGCGATCTTCTCCCACAATCCCTGTAACTTAAGGTCTGCTCAACCTATCACCTTCAGGAACAACTTATTGTGAACTTCATTTCTAGATAATTGTTTCTAGAAAGAGCTGGCTGAACCGGAGCCTCAAGAAGAGGCTCTTTAGAGTGGGATTGGTTGTGATAAGGGGGAGGAGGAGGGAGGTGTTTGGAAATATCCGGGAGTCTATACTCAATAGCTTTCTAGCTTTGGGTCTTTATTTGGTCAGCCTTTCTCTGTCCTAATCTCCATCCTGCTCTCCACATTCACCCTCACCTGCCCTTCCTCTCCCACCCCTGCGCGCTCTCCAACCGCTGCCACGGGCTGCCGGTGTAGCTCCAGGTATACCCGAGCCGGGAGAAAGTGTTCAGTTGACCAGGCTGAGTGTGTATCACCCTGTTTCATTTCCAGCCATGCCTTGTGTTCAGGCGCAGTATGGGTCCTCGCCTCAAGGAGCCAGCCCAGCTTCTCAGAGCTACAGTTACCACTCTTCGGGAGAATACAGCTCCGATTTCTTAACTCCAGAGTTTGTCAAGTTTAGCATGGACCTCACCAACACTGAAATCACTGCCACCACTTCTCTCCCCAGCTTCAGTACCTTTATGGACAACTACAGCACAGGCTACGACGTCAAGCCACCTTGCTTGTACCAAATGCCCCTGTCCGGACAGCAGTCCTCCATTAAGGTAGAAGACATTCAGATGCACAACTACCAGCAACACAGCCACCTGCCCCCCCAGTCCGAGGAGATGATGCCACATTCCGGGTCGGTTTACTACAAGCCCTCCTCGCCCCCGACGCCCACCACCCCGGGCTTCCAGGTGCAGCACAGCCCCATGTGGGACGACCCGGGGTCTCTCCACAACTTCCACCAGAACTACGTGGCCACTACGCACATGATCGAGCAGAGAAAGACGCCGGTCTCCCGCCTCTCCCTCTTCTCCTTTAAGCAGTCGCCCCCGGGAACCCCAGTGTCTAGTTGCCAGATGCGCTTCGATGGGCCCCTGCACGTCCCTATGAACCCGGAGCCCGCGGGCAGCCACCACGTGGTGGACGGGCAGACCTTCGCTGTGCCCAACCCCATTCGCAAGCCAGCGTCCATGGGCTTCCCCGGCCTGCAGATCGGTCACGCGTCGCAGCTGCTGGACACGCAGGTCCCCTCTCCGCCATCGCGGGGCTCCCCTTCCAACGAGGGGCTCTGCGCAGTGTGCGGCGACAACGCGGCCTGCCAGCACTACGGCGTACGCACCTGTGAGGGCTGCAAAGGCTTCTTTAAGGTGAGCAAGAGCTGGTGTGGAGAAGGCAGGTAGGATCGCCCTAGTGCCCAGGACCCCGGAATGTGTCTTTCGTCTGGGTGCCGGCAGCCCTGCCCCAGCTTGCGGTGTACAGCCTAACTCTCCCCGGATTCTCCGAGGTTGCTCTGCAGCCGCGCTCTGGCTGCAGTCTGCCGGAGTTAGAGTATCTTAGAGAAGGAAGAAGGAAGGCAGGGAAACCCAGGGTCGCATCCCCTCACATTGCGGACCGGCGGCCCCCGCCCGAAGTTGCTGGAGCCGGACTTGGAAGAGGGTCATTTGCATGTACTAGGAGCTGTCTTCCCTGCTCAGATTGAAATTGGTTAGGACAGAGAACCGTGTCTGAGCTAACCAAGTGGAACAGAATTCCCTATGGTCAAATTAAGTGATCTCTTTATTTCGCCATCCTGATTGAATAATCTTATCATTTTAAATAGAGAAGGTCTCCAAGGAATGTAAATAATATGAATGCCCACGGATTTGTATTTACTGAGCGTCTCCTTCTCCTTCTCTTGGCATATAAAACACAGCAAGGAGCGGCAAGGTTAGCTCAAATGTTAACGCTATCAATTTTCTTCTGTTAAATGCCCTGGGGGAGGGGAAAAAAGAGAAAGAAAAGGAAAAGGAAAAATAAAAAGGAATTGTGTGTATGTTTGTTTGTGAGTGGCAAATGTAGAATCAAACCATCCAGAAATTGTCTCCAGGTTACAAAATTTTAAGAGCAAAAAAATATAATCCTCGGCCTATATTGTCTTATTTTTTACAGCGCACAGTGCAAAAAAATGCGAAATACGTGTGTTTAGCAAATAAAAACTGTCCAGTCGACAAACGGCGCAGGAATCGCTGTCAGTATTGCCGATTTCAGAAGTGCCTGGCTGTTGGAATGGTCAAAGAAGGTAGGTCGGGACCAGCTGCCGACTCCCCAGGCTGACTCTCGGTAAACCATTTTCCTCTACCCAGAACCAGAGGTCTGCAGTTCTCTTCCCTCTCTGGGTTTGATCTCCAGGACATCGCAGCTGCCTGCTTGCCCAGCCTCCCATAGAAAAAGTCACTGGGCCCTTCTTGCCTCCAACTATACAAGACACATTTGGGGGAAGATACAAAACAATCCCACATTTTTTATGCTTCTCCTCAGTAAAATCTTTACAAGCAGTGGGGGCCTTGAGCAACCTGGCCTGGCACCCCGCGGCTGTGGCCTTCTCTGGGGGAGGGGCTGAGGTAGCAGCTGGGCCTGAACCCTGGGGAGCTGTGCTAACACGGCTATTCTTTTGCAGTGGTTCGTACGGACAGTTTAAAAGGCCGGAGAGGTCGTTTGCCCTCGAAACCGAAGAGCCCACAGGAGCCCTCTCCCCCCTCTCCCCCGGTGAGTCTGATCAGTGCCCTTGTCAGGGCCCATGTCGACTCCAACCCGGCTATGACCAGCCTGGACTATTCCAGGGTAAGAAGCTGGCGGCGGGGGGCGGGGGGGGTATCTTGTAGACAAATCAACAGATGGGCAAGACCCCCTTCCCACACCCACCACCAACCCTAGACCCAAGGGGTAAAGGAGGCAATCACAGCTGTAGATGACTGCATTAGAGCTCTGGACAGGACCACAAGAGTCAGACCTTCATACAGCCCATGCAGTTGGGGGTATAGACATTTGAACAAGGCAGAAAAGAGAAGAAAAGACATACTACAGTAGTAGAATCTCCGCGAAACCCCACCTGCACTGCCCCAGCCTCCTGCTACTTCCCGTACATACCAGCCCTTGGAACACATGAACAGGAGGCTGTGCAAAATTGCCCCATGTCTACTTTACCCGCTGTCCTCCATAGAGATGCTTTAATACTATTTTTTCTTTTTTCTTGGCACTGTCTGGGGAAGCATGCGGGACCTGCCTAAGGGTTAGGGAAGGAAAAAAAGGGATGTAAAGTATGTCATGGGGTGGGTGATCAAGTGGTCAAATTCCATTTTTGCTCCAGCTGTGAAAAATGTGCGGGCTTTAATTGGAGGACGTATGTTGGCCCAACCTAGAAGCGACTGCAATTTTATTAAGATTTGCAAAGGGTGTCTCAGCTCGAGACTCACTCTGGGACTAGCATGAATACTAAAGTGTCAATTGTTTTGTGGAGATAAGAGTGAACGTTTCCCAGGGCTGGATGGCACTGTATTTAGTCTGTATGGAAATGGTAATTTACATATTTAAAGCAGCGACCTCATAGCACCATCCCTAATTGAATTAATTGCCCCGGAACATCTAATTTCCTTACTGGTCAGAGAGAGGTTTAATTGTTATAAAAACCTGGCTCCCCTACTAGAAGCGGGGTTAGCAATTTCACGGGTTATATATTTTAGAGAACCTCATTAAGTGCTTTTTAAAATGAAATTCCAGTTCCAGGCGAACCCTGACTATCAGATGAGTGGAGATGACACCCAGCATATCCAGCAATTCTATGATCTCCTGACGGGCTCCATGGAGATCATCAGGGGCTGGGCAGAGAAGATCCCTGGCTTTGCCGACCTGCCCAAAGCCGACCAGGACCTGCTTTTTGAATCAGCTTTCTTAGAACTGTTTGTCCTACGATTAGCTTACAGGTAATGAGAGAGGAGGCAATTCAGGGAGACTGGGAAAGCATTCAAGAAAGGGCAAGAAAGGAAGGAAATGGGATATTAAGGGAGGGAGAGAAAAGGACATAAGAAATGAAGGGGGGGGAGGAATGAAAGATAGAAAACAAAT
>NW_006159882.1:522473-527664 GCF_000334495.1 Tupaia belangeri chinensis
AAAGAGCAAGCGAGGCCAGAAGCCTTGGCTGGATGGAATGGAGGTGGGGTAGGGGGCGTTCTTGACTGTTATGAAATTAAACCCTTTCAAGGTCCACTGGTCTACATTTTATTAACTCTTCAGTAATTAGGTGCCTCTTAAATCCCTCATTTATTGCTCTTCAAGTAATTAGTTGTTTAGCTCTTCTCTCTCTCTTTTTCTCCCCTCTCTCTCTTTGGTATTAATTGCAGGTCCAACCCAGTGGAGGGTAAACTCATCTTTTGCAATGGGGTGGTCTTGCACAGGTTGCAATGCGTACGTGGCTTTGGGGAATGGATTGATTCCATTGTTGAATTCTCCTCCAACTTGCAGAATATGAACATCGACATTTCTGCCTTCTCCTGCATTGCTGCCCTGGCTATGGTTACAGGTCAGTACTGCAGGCTCAGCACGCTTCCCCTCCAGAACTGGCCAGTGGGATTTGTCCTGGCCTTTCCTTGTCACAGACCCTGTTTGCTCCTGCCAGCTAGCTAACTACCTTGTGTATTCTTCTGTTTCTGATTATGTTTTCTGCAGAGAGACACGGGCTCAAGGAACCCAAGAGAGTGGAAGAACTGCAAAACAAGATTGTAAATTGTCTCAAAGACCATGTGACTTTCAATAACGGGGGTTTGAACCGCCCCAACTATTTGTCCAAACTGTTGGGAAAGCTCCCAGAACTCCGTACCCTTTGCACACAGGGGCTACAGCGCATTTTCTACCTGAAACTGGAAGACTTGGTACCACCGCCAGCAATAATTGACAAACTTTTCCTGGACACTTTACCTTTCTAAGACCTCCTCCCATGCACTTCAAAGAACTGGAAAGAAAACCAGAACTGTCGAGAGGGGGCAAGTCACAGGGGCAGAGATAGCCCCCTGAGCTGTCTCAGCTCAAGCTGCCCTCCTCCCCTTCTGTAAAACCCCCAGTCCCTTGAGCTCTAAAGAAAACAAACAAACAAACAAAAACTGTTGCTATTTCCTAACCTGCAGGCAGAACCTGAAAGGGCATTTTGGCTCCGGGGCATCTTGGATTTAGAACACGGACTACACACAACACAGTGGTACAAACTTTTTATTATCAGTTTAAAAATCAGTTTTATTGTTCAGAAGAAAGATTGCTAATGTATCATGGGAAATGTTTGGCCATGCTTGGTTGTTACAGTTAACACAAATGTAATACACACACATACACACACACACACACACACACACACACGATCTTAAGGGGACCCACAAATATTGCCCTTTAACAAGACTTCAAAGTTTTCTGCTGTAAAGAAAGCTGTAATATATAGTAAAATTAAATGTTGCGTGGGTGGCATGAGTTGAAGAAGGCAAAGGCTTGTAAATTTATCTAATGCAGTTTGGCTTTTTAAATTATTTTGTGCCTATTTATGAATAAATATTACAAATTCTAAAAGATAAGTGTGTTTGCAAAAAAATGAAAATAATTACATAAAAAAGGGACAAGCATGTTGATTCTAGGTCGAAAATGTTATAGGCACTTGCTACTTCAGTAATGTCTATATTATATAAATAGTATTTCAGACACTATGTAGTCTGTTAGATTTTATAAAGATTGGTAGTTATCTGGACTTAAACATTTTCTCAATTGTAAAATAGGTGGGCACAAGTATTACACATCAGAAAATCCTGACAAAAGGGACACATAGTGTTTGTAACACCGTCCAACATTCCTTGTTTGTAAGTGTTGTATGTACCGTTGATGTTGATAAAAGAAAGTTTATATCTTGATTATTTTGTTGTCTAAAGCTAAACAAAACTTGCATGCAGCAGCTTTTGACTGTTTCCAGAGTGCTTATAATATACATAACTCCCTGGAAATTACTGAGCACTTTGAATTTTTTTGTTTTTTTTTTTTAATGTCTAAAATTGTCAGTTAATATATTATTTTATGTTTGAGTAAGAATTTTAATATTGCCATATTCTGTAGTATTTTTCTTTGTATATTTCTAGTATGGCACATGATATGAGTCACTGCCTTTTTTCTATGGTGTATGACAGTTAGAGATGCTGATTTTTTTTTTCGATAAATTCTTTCTTTGAGAAAGACAATTTTAATGTTTACAACAATAAACCATGTAAATGAACAGAATTTTGTCTTCTTCTTGGGTCAGGAAAAGATGATGTCTAAACAGCAACATAAAGTAGACAGAGCTAGAGATTAATTTAGGATAGGTCACTTATTTGACATCTGAATTCAAACTGACAGCCTAAATCTATTCTGGTAAAAGGAACTGGAGAGTCAAGCTCATTATCCAGAGAATTCAGTAAGATATTTTTTCTTAACTAGTATTTTCCATTTTGGCAACCTACATTTCTCAGAATCCAGTTTGGAATATTTCAACTCCTCTGTTAACTTTGTAAGTGCAGCTTTTAGAAAGAAAGTTGAGGAAATCAAAAAGCTTTTGAACTTTTACAAGGTCGGGAATCTTGTTAAGTTCTTGTCCTACACAGTGTTTCAGAAATATCTTGAAGACTCAAGAAGTCAACATGGGTGACAGGAGTGTTATATGTCACTCTGATTTTTCCAGTTCTTCCATTTACACTGTTGAAAGGGTCTCAGAGGAAGGGCTCAGCATTTCGGGCCTTTTGGGCCTTGGTCCAGTCTTTGGCATTGAGCAGAACTCAGTCGAGGCATTTCTTACAACTCTTTTTCTCCCTCCTTCGGTGAATGATGTGCAATTTGCAGTTTTAGAATAAAATTTCTACATGAAAAGTTTCTCAATGAAACAAAATGTCCATTTGTCAGGTCCCGAGTCTTATATAAGCAAGTTCCAACAAGGCCTCTAGGACTCCCAGCAGTAACTTTCAGTAAAGAAAGGAAGCAGATGCTGCAGGAGCCGCTGCCTTCAGAGCTCAGTGCCCTTGCCCTTGGGCAGATGAGGTTCTGCGAGTTTTGCTTCAGGCCAGTTATGAATTCACAGCGCAAGATGGGGACGGTCTCCCCCATGACCCTGGCAAATTACAAATGGCATCCGGGTCACTGAAATTTACAAAGAACGTATTGTTTTTAAAATGTAGAATTAGAACAGTAAATTACCATGAGAGCTCTCATGTTGTTATTTTTCCCTTGCCTATTTTCCCCTCTTTTGAAAAAATGTTTCAAGGGTCTGCAAGAAGAGAGAAGGCAGGTCTCTGTAGTAATTTAAGGTTATTTTTTATGTGATACGTTTCTTTCCAGGTAACTAAAGGTTTAAAAAAAAGCAAGACTGGTCACAAAAGAAATCAAATAATAACGAAATGTCTAATTTCCTGGTTTTCTAAAAATGATAAGCTGAGCCACTTCATATTATTTTCACATTGTGTGCCCAACGAAAGTCACAAACTAATAAGCAGAGCAAAAAAGAAAGCGCTTCAGAAATGCTGGGAGTCTGCAAAGCAGTCAGCACTGATCTCCCAGGTGTCCACAGCCCCAAGACAATTACATTCCATCACAGAATCCCCAGAGTTGAAAGAGGTGAACCCAGAAACGAATTCTGTTACTGGTTCTCCCTTAAGGAAGCTGCGGTGCAGCACCCAAGGCCAGCAGGGTGTTGAGTGTGTGCCCCATGATAATTTGAGGTGAAGGGAGGGAGTGATGATGCTCTTCCGTGCCTGTGTGCAGATTGCACCTGTCCGGGTACATTCAGTTGTGTTTCCTAAGTCGCAAAGTGGCTAGTGCCTTTTCTGCTTCACAGAGTCGCTTTCCAACTCCTGGCTGCACAATGAGTTGTGCCGGAGTAGAGACCCCCTCAACGCCTCTTCCCGGCATCTCTCCAGATCTGCGCAGCTCAGGACTTTTCCTTTTAGACTAAGAGTAAAGCTCAACTCAGGAAAAGCAACAGACAGGCTGCACTGCCAAATCCAGACGTTGCAAGGAACTTTTTTAGACAGATTAAAACTTTATCATGATGCCTTCCTCTCCCCTTGTCCTCTTAAGAATTTCAGTTATTGTGTGTTATTGCAGTAATATGTCATCATTGTCCCGAAGACATGATCATACACTTCTCAACCCAGAGATAAAGTCTCATTTAGTTTTCAAGATCTGGTCCCACTTTGAGGTGCACCTGAAATATCTGACTTTACGGAGAGAAACCCTTAATTAAAGCCCTCGGAGCGGCGCTATCTCCTGCTGGTTGCTGGGGTCAGCATTTCTGCTGTCGGGACTGACGACTGCTGCAGCCTCTGTGGGTGCCCTGCCTGCCTTCGCTAAGACCTTCTGCTTTGGGAAGGATGGCAAGGGAAGAGGGAGGGAGGGAAGGAGATAGAGAGAGTGCAAGCATGTCTAATCTCAGGGCCTATGTGTAACAGGAGAGATGCAAACAACCTGTGAGCTGCTAGCACCCTGCAGTGACAGCGACACTCAACGCTTTGTATTTTCCTGTGTGGTATCCCACTCCATCTCTAGAGAATTTGAGTGCTTCTTGCCCTAAAAATACCTGAGTCCTAAGGCCACTGGTTCTCTGCATGTAGAGTCCAACAAAGAGATACATTCTTGCCAACTTATGAATGTCACTTGAAGGTTCGATTTCACCTTGCCTCTAGAATCTCTTGGCTTTGTCGGCGTCAGTACGGTCAACTCAACCAATTATTTAATTCTATTTTAAACCTAAGCGTCGGCCGTGAAGAAATATTTCCAAGATACAAACACATCTGTAAGGGAAAAGTTTTATTTCTTTGTAACATTTTGATTACGGAGTTTCCTGGTATAGGATGTATTTCCAGCTGCCCCTACACGGGGCAGCAACAACTCAACATTTTGGGGCATGGCGCATGTTGCGCATCTTTGCGCCACTCGCTAAACTCCTAGCTCTGCGCTTAACGTCGGTCTTCTTTCTTATCCGCGGAGCGGCAGCGCAGAGGTGGCTGTGGAGTTAAGGGCTGGGGGTAGGGGGATGAGGGTCTCTCCCGGTCGAGGTAGCCTCTCTCAGTGGGAGGGACACCTGTTTCGAGGCAGTATGCGCCCGAATTCACATTAACAAACGACGAGTTCTCCCAAGGTGGAAGAGTAAAGGAAGATATCTAGCCACGATAATGTGAAAACTTTTTTCATCATTATTTTGACAGTTAATAGAGGTCTAGGGGTGAGCGTCTCTAATACATCCTCCTCTAAAGGCGGGTTTAAGGGCTTTTTTTCCTTTGTTCCTTTTTTTTTTTTTTTTTTTTTT